>NC_142937.1:29620902-29628402 GCF_046866305.1 Octopus bimaculoides
ATATATATAATATATGACATACATATATATTTATATCACTATATATATTTATATATATATATATATATATATATATATATATATATATATATATATATATATTATATTATTTATATATTTACATATATATATATATATATATTATATCATTTATATATATATATATATATATATATATATATATATACATATATATATATATATATATACATACATACACACACACACCTATCTGTATGTATGTGTGTATGTGCAGATTTGTATGTTTTATGTATGTATTCTTATGCATATAGCTGCATATCTAGACATGCTCATATATATTTAAATGATAAACTTCGGGAAAGTTTTACAGATTTTTACAGTACCAGTGAGGGATTGGATTTGTAGTCTTCGAATCAGCTTTCTTCTTTCGGGTATGTATACCATTATTCATTTTTATTTTAAAATTTCTTGCCAGTATAGAAATAGCCGGTTTCTAACCTAGATCCAAGGCTCCTTCATTGGAATTTGAACAGCATCAACAGGGTATTTTGTATATATGCATGTATGTATGTATGCATGTATGTATGTATGTATGCATGTATGTATGTATGTATGCATGCATGTATGTATATATATATGTGCAGATTTGTATGCTTTGTTTTATGTATATATGTACGAACGTACGTATGGATGGATGGATGAAGGGATGGAGGGATGGAAGAATAGATGGGTCTGTGGTGCGCATGCGTTAGTATTTGTTTCAAGTTACAATATAAACAATTTACCATTATTCTGAAGAATTATTCATTTCTTTTTAGTAGAGTTGAAAATGAGCTTTTGCAAGAAGATAGGTGACAGTGACTTCGACATTCCGATCTGCTAGCCTTCGTGAGGCCCTGACACGTACACACGCACATTCATACACACTCCACAAAGTCCACATACATACATACATACATACATCCCACAAGCATTTTATTCCAGAAGAACGGTTGGCTTATCCGTTTTTCTTTTGCTTTTTTTTTTTGTTTACTTTGTTTCTTTTTTGTTCGTGTTTTAATTTTTACTCCTTGCTCTAGATTTCGAATGACACTAGAAATGTCAAACTACACACTCAAATGATAACCATTCTTGTTGACCTTCATTGGAATTTGTCTGAGAAAATCTCTTCAATCCCCTCTGCGTAATCGGATGGATCAAAGACAATTCCTTGTTTATTTCAGAATCTCAAACAATTCAACGGAATGAACTTCAAGCACTTATAATGTCCTTAACGAACAGCGACCTCTCTTCAAAGTTATTTTGATTTTCTAAGTAATCTCCTGGTTAGTGTTTAAGACTTGACTAATCCGGATTTATTCTGGTTAATCCTGATTTAGAAAAGACTGTCATGGAAGGATTTCTCTTGGGGACCATCTTATCTTCTATTCCGGCATTGTGCTTTTTATCTAGAACTATATTATCTCCCTTTAATCTCACCCGACATCTTAAACAGGGAAAAGACTCAACATATAATGTCTTCCTAGATACATTGAACGAAAGATGGGATTTGATAATATGTTTCCTCTATCAGCCATCAGAACTGCCTTCGGTTGAAGGAATAACATCAGTAAAACGAGCAACGTATGATGATAAGAGCAATGGGTTCAAATTTCAGTCCAGGATTAGCAATTAGAAGCAAACCGGTTGATCGTTTTTATTGATTACAGAAAGACCGAAAAGTAAAGTCGGCCTCAGCGGATTTGGAAGTAAGACTCTAAAGAGTTGGAAGAAATGCCACTAAGCATTTTATCCACCGCGGTAATGATTCTGGCAGCTCATCGCCTCAATAATAGTTCTTTCCAATTTTGGCACAAGCTCAACAATTTTGGAAGCAGGTAGTGTCGGTTTCGTCGACTTCACTGGTACTTTATTTCATCGGCTCCAAACAAATGAAGGTTAAATTCGACCCCAAACGTATTTGAACTCAGGACGTAAAGCCGGAAGGAATGCTGCTAAGCACTTTGTCTAGCGCATTAGCAATTGAATCACTAATAACTATTAATAATAATAATAATAATAATAATAATAATAATAATAATAATGAGAAGAAGAAGAAGAAGAAGAATTCTTTCTACTATAAGCACAAGGCCAAATATTTGTGGGGAGGGGTTGATCGATTAAATCAACAGGAGAAATAATGAAATCTTAAACAGTAACATTAATGTGATTGGTTATTGATTTCTGCAAATTGAAATGGAAATCAATAGAAATAAATTAACAATAGGAAGAATTATGAGGAGAAGGCGGAGGAGGCGGAGGAGAGGGTATTGTTGTTGTTTGAGGTGGTGGTGGTTATGGTGGTCGTCGTGGTCGTGTTGGGAGTGGAGGTAGTCGTTATGGTGTTGGTAGTGGTCGTCGTTGTAGTAGTTAAAGTGCTGATGTTTATGGTTGTGGCAGGGAGGGAAGTGGTTGTGGTGGTCGTCGTGATTTAGCATCGAATAACAAAATGCTTTCCAACGATGACCACCACGCCTTTCAGCATATCTCGAACTACATTTAACAATGTAGCCTTCCATTTTTAAGGAAGTAAGGTATGATTTGAGAGAGATTTCTCGCTGTTAAAAACCACTGCATAGCTTCTTCCTCTTAGACATTTGTTGTTGTTGGTGTTGTTGATGTTGTTGTTGTTGTTGTTCTTCTTCTTCTTCTTCTTCTTCTTCTTCTCCTTCTTCTTCTTCTTCTTCTACTGCTTCTTCTTCTTCTTTTCTTTCTTGGTGGTGTTTGTGGCGGTGATAATGATATTTTTGACGAACTGAAAGGTGGGGCAAGAAGAGGATTCGAATAATTTTTTATACTGTAGTCACAAAGCCTGGAAAGTTGGAGGAGGGGTTAGACGATTACATCGACTCCAATATCTAACTGGTACTTATTTCATCAACCCCGAAAGGATGAAATGCAAAGTGAACCCCAGCGGAATTTGAACTCAGAACATAAAGACAGACGAAATGCCGCAAAGCATTTCGCCCGGCGTGCTAACGATTCCGCCAGCTCGAATGACGATAATAAAGGTCTGGGGGTGGGGAGACATTTTAAATGAAGTTTAGAAGCAAAGGCAGTGAATGATATTTCAAGATGATGCCGATGAGGAAGCTGAACAGAATCATTACGTACAGAACAGCGATGATAAGGACCAGATGGAGAAAGAAAAAAATATATAGCACCCCCACTTAGCTCAAAACAATATCTGTGTATCGTGATGTCCGAGTCATTTCCCTTCATCAACACAGAGTGGGGAGTGGGGCTAGATTCCCTTGTTCGAAAATATAAGGACACAGATCGTGTCGTATCGCCAGCTGGAGACGATGTCTCCTGGGGCTAAATTACAGCAACATTCGTCCTAAACCAGGACTGTCATGTTATGTTGGCAAACAATATTTTCTCCAAAGTTCTGTTGCTGAGATTTACAAGTAGTAATTGTTTGGAGAATGTTCTGTAAATGTGATTGGTATTATAGTTCTCCAAATTTATGAAATGTAATCTTTGTAACAAGCTCGTTATAGTTCTTTTTTTCTTGTTTTTTGGTTTAATCAGGGGAGTTATAACTTTCACCCATTTAGGTACATCTGTCGCAAGCAGAAGGAGTGGAAAAAAACTATCCTTTGGCCAGGTACTTTCTGGCCCAACGATATTCTGCATGTACAGTTTGTGTATTACATGTTGCTCTTTATTTTTTTTTTTTTTTTGTTTGCTGATGTTGTTCTAACTCTTGCTCTTGTTACTAATGTATCGACCAAGGTCAGTCGGGATCAAGCGAGACATGTTCAAAAGCAATCAGCCGCTTACTAACTCCTTTTAGTGTAACATGAACGATAATAATGCATGATACGTTCCCGATTACAATATGGCGTGTAAGGTTTTGTAGGATAGACACTGGCATTGGGCCGTACACGTATCGACGGTGGTCGACGAAGATGACAACGACGACGACAATGATGGGTGTGGTGATGATGATGAAGACATTTCCGTTGTCAACATCGAACTTTATAATCTAGCACCCCTTTATGGACTTTGCCCTGTTCTTATTCAAGACGGTAGGGCGTGATTTGGGGAAACATTAGGTGCCATATCTTGCAGGTTAAACCAAGACGGAGATGAATCATCGTGGCTGAGTGACGACAGAACGTCAGGATAAACATCCTCATTATGAATCTGTTAAGGTGTGCCGTGCTTACACGATGACAAAACATCACATTAAAAAGCAACACAAAGACAATATACAACGTGAGTGAGTGGGGAGGGTTGTGTGTGTGGTCGTGCGCGCGCGTAAGTGTGTGTGTGTGTGTGTGTGTGTGTGTGTGTGTGTGTGTGTAAATGGATGGCACGTTGTAATGATGTTGCTTTGACTCATGAATCAAATAACCAAGGAGAAAATAATATAAAATTCAAACGTCAAAAGCAGTTATATATATATATATATATATATACATATTCGTATATATATATATATATACATATATATAACCATATACGTATATATATATATGTGTGTGTGTGTGTGTGTACATATATATATATACACATATATATACATATATATATATGTGTATATATATATATACATATATATAGATACATATATATATATGTATATACACATATATACACATATATATAGATACATATATATATATGTATATACATATATATATACATATACGTATATATATACATACATAGACATATATATAAACATATACGTATATATGTGTGTACATATATATATATATGTACACATATATATGCATATATATATATATATACACGCAAATACATGAGGAGGTGTATATAAGCACTTTCTACATTTTCCCCACTTTTTAAAATTAAAAAATATAATGGAATATTTTTTTTGTTCTAAAGTAGGTCTTACGACTAACATATTATTTTCTTGTAGCGTTTTTTACTGAATCATTTTCGGTGCATGTGTATGTGTATGTGTGTATGTGTGTGCCTGTATATATATGGAAATATATGCGTATACATATATTATATATATATATATATATATATATATATATATATATATATATATATATACATAATTTTTTATGTGTGTGTAGAAATATATATATGTATATCGTTATATATATATGCGTGTGTATGTATGTATTCAGATACATATCTATATATATACACACATACACACATTATATATATATATATATATATATATATATATATATATATATATATATATAGAGAGAGAGAGAGAGAGAGAGAGAGAGAGAGAGAGAGACATATCTACACACACACACACACACACACATGTGTGTGTGGCCTTTGATTACGTCCCCTGCAGATTTGACACCGAAATGTATCATGATATAAAGCTGACGTTTATAACAATATATTTATACCCTTTCTGTGTCAGAGTTTATTTGTTTTCCTTGTTTTATCCTTTTTTTTTTTTTTTTGCTTTGGGGTTTTGTGTTGTTTTTGTTTTTTATTGGTGTTTTCGTTTTTGATTTTTTTCCTTTTGCTTTTTTTTGTTTTTCAATTTATTCCACCTATTTTTCCTGCTAGAATTTTTATTTATTTATCTATTTATTTTTTTGTTTATTATATTCTTTTATTCATATTTTTCAGAAGGAACTTTTGGGATTTGGATGACAAAAATGAAATTCCTCAGTTAAAATGCAATAACAAAAGAATAAAATTAATTATGTTATTGTGAAGAAGAAGAAGAAGAAGAAGAAGAAGAAGAAGAAGAAGAAGAAGAAGAAGAAGAAGAAGAAGAAGAAGAAGATGATGATGATGATGATGATGATGATGATGATGAAAAGGAATGCGAAAAATTATATCAATAAACTCATCATATACATATATACACATGTGTATACATGTATGTATACAGATAGATAGATAAATAGATAGAGGGACAAAGACAGACAGACAGACAGACAGACAGACAGACAGACAGACAGACAGACAGATGGACAGACAGGCAGATAGATAGAAATTTATATACATATTTCCTATTAAATACGAGAGGGTGCTCCTGGCTTTGGGTAAAAGAAAATACATGAAGATCAGTTAATTATGATTTTATTCGACATATTCTCCTCTCAGATTCACACACTTATTGCAGCGGTCCCTCAGTTTTTCTAAGCCCAGTAAAAGAACTCGGAAGATAGGGTCTCCTCCAGCCAGGCCTCTGTAGCAGCGATAACATTAAATGCATCCTCAAATACACATTCACACATGTACAAAAATGCACGCTTCATAATTACGTAGACACCCTTGACCACAAATATATACGCTTGGCTGTTTTCCCTCTTAATTTCGTCATTATCAACCTTAATCGTGTCAGCGCCAAAAGCGCCGAGCAGGCAGAATCGTTAGCGAGACGGGCAAAACAGCAGCATTTCGTCCGTCTTTATGTTCTGAGTTCAAATTCCGCTGAGGTCAATTTTGTCTTTCATCCTTTCAGAGTCGATAAAACAAGGACCAGATTAGCATTGTGGCTGATATAATCCGGCTCCCTAACCACCCCGCCCGCCGCCCCATGTGTCAAAATTTGAAACCAATCTTATCAACGTCAAGTTCGTCATCGTCACTTTAAATTTCGTCCCATTATGAACAATTATTGATATACTCTCTCTTTTACTCTTTTACTTGTTTCAGTTATTTTAACTGTGGCCACGCTGGAGCACCGCCTTTAGTCGAGAAAATCGACCCCAGGACTTATTCTTTGTAAGCCTAGTACTTATTCTATCGGTCTCTTTTTGCCGAACCGCTAGGTTACGGGGACGTAAACACACCAGCATCGGTTGTCAAGCGATGGTGGGAGGAGAAGCACAGACACACACACACACATAAATAGATATATATATATACATATAAACGACGGGCTTCTTTCAGTTTCCGTCTACCAAATCCATTCACAAGGCTTTGGTCGGCCCGAGGCTATAGTAGAAGACACTTGCCCAATGTGCCACGCAGTGGGACTGAACACGGCATCATGTGGTTGGTAAGCAAGCTACTTACCACACAGCCACTCCTGCGCTTATATAAGTGATTATTTGTCGCAGAAGTTTAGAAGAATATGAAAATTAAAAAGTTTTCTTTCAGGTTTGTAATATTCGCATAATAAAAAGTGTTTCACTTTACATATTCATGCATTAGATGTAAACTGAGTGCCGAATTTTAATCATCTCTTTACGCAGGAAATACTCGCAGACAATTTGACTACAAATAGTTGATTTGTGGCAGAAGATGGAAGAGATATAGCGAACAGGAAACAATCTTTTCTGCACAAGCTGGAATTGGTTGAACCCTAAAATGACGAGAAAAATATTTCCTTCTGGTTTTTTTTTTTTAGATTTGAATAAATTTACCGTTTCAGACATATGAAAATGCTTCTCTTCACTTTTAATTAAGGTTTTAAGCATCAAAGCTACTCGAAACTTTTGTGTTGTGTACAGAGAAGCTGCTATTACTGAAAGAACTGCATAGAAATAGTTTTCAGGTTTCAAGCTA
>NC_142937.1:29630902-29638402 GCF_046866305.1 Octopus bimaculoides
GTTCTGCAAAATTGCTTAATGATCTTCCTGCGAGTTACATATTTTCATTTATAAATCTCTCGCTATGGCCTCCGGCGTGGCTATGTGATAAGAACTTTGCGTGGCACGTGGGACTGCTTCTGCTATAGACTCTGTCCAACTAAAGCCTTGTGAGTGGATTTAGTAAATAGAAACTGATTAAAGCCCGTCATATATATACATATATGTGTGGGTGGGTGTATGTTTGTCCCCAACTGGTGTTAGTGTGTTTACTTTTTCGTAACTTTGCGGTTCGGTAAAGCGATCGACAGAATAAGTACAGGCTTTAAAACGAGAAATAAGTACTGGGGTCGATTCAATCGACTAAAAAACTCTTCAAGGTGGTGCTCCAGCATGGCCGTAGTCTAATGACTAAAACAAGTGAAAAGATACAAGATAAAAGATTTTCGCAGTCTCTTCTTACTTTTTGTTTCGTGTTTCTTTTGAGGTTTTTTTTTCTACTTGCTTTTATTTTTGGTCCTTCTTGAGTATTGAGGAAGGTGCAGCAGTTTAGGTTTTTGCAAGACCCAGAAATTGGGGCGATCTCTTCCATTGAGGTTTCGTTTAAACAGTTGTTTAAGGACTCGGCCCCTACAGCAATGATGTCTAGAGAGAATATTCTAGATGGCTGCGGTTCGGGTGTAGAAGGGAGTGGGTGTAATGTTTTGCATCGAGCGAGAGTAGTTTGGCACAAGATGATGATGAAAGGAAAAGCTGTGTGGAGATATAAGACCATGTGACTCTGTGTCTTAAAGGCCATCATGGATGGTATTCTGTCGTGGGGCCGAGAAAGACAATTCTTGCTGAACAACCTGCAAAAATGATTGGTTTATAGGGATCGAATGTTCGGGCCGCACATTAGCTCACTCCCTCCTCCATTAAATCGATGTTTACCTGAACAGGTGCACGGTGTTCCACATTCAGGTATCGAAGCGATCGCAGAGAAACTTCTAATGAAGCGTTTCGCTCAAGAACAGAATGCACCACCAGGTCCAGGATTTGAAACCACGATCTTTCGATCTACACCCTAACCACTAAATGATGCGCCCTCTCTAAGGTCATAATACTAAGGCGGTGAGCTGGCAGAAATGTTAGCACGCCGGGAGAAATGCTTAGCGGTATTTCGTCTGCCGTTACGTTCTGAGTTCAAATTCCGCCGAGGTCGACTTTGCCTTTCATCCTTTCGGGGTCGATAAATTAAGTACCAGTTACGCACTGGGGTCGATATAATCGATTTAATCCGTTTGTCTGTCCTTGTTTGTCCCCTCTGTGTGTAGCCCCTTGTGGGCAATAAAGATATAAAAAGGTCATAATACTAGCAGCAGAAAAGACAGAGTGAAGAAACAGCACACCTGCGGTCCAGAAACTGCAACGAACTTGTAAGCGATTTTATGCTACTCACATCAATGTTTCTTTGGTTTTTTGGGGTTTTTTTAATGCCGTCCATCATTCTTTTCTACTCCAGGCACAAGGCCCAATGTCGTCCATTATTATAAGTGAAATGTTCTCGAAACAGCAAGTATGTCTTCCGATTATGAATTGCAAATTCACATGATACCGAATTTAAGAAATATATATAACACATTCTGCTCCGGGTGAGATTTTATCTCAGATAACCAACCTGACGAAACTACAGAATCTATCCAAGAAAGTAGCTTCAATTTCTATCGTTTTGTGTCAAGTGTTTAACTGATAAAGATACAAATTACAAATGTCTATAAAGGACCAGATATTTGGGGCATAAGAAGATTGAATTATAGTGATTCTGTTATTTGGCTTGACTGGCACTTAATTGTCGCCCTCAAAAGTAGGAAACGCAAAGTTGACGTCAGTGGTATTTGAACTTCGAATGCTAACTGTTGAAACGAACACCGCAAGACATTTTGGTTCGATGATTTATCAATTCTGCCAATCGATAACGAAAAAGGAGTTGGTTTAACTGAAGTTCAGAGTCACGTGTCTGTGAAGATATTTATAATTTTTGAAATGAAATGTCATCCAAATTTAATGGCCCCAGAAGTGTAAAATCACAACCAAACTCACCGCCAGAATTTGAAATCAAAACCTACCTGAAACTAACTAAACACCACAAGGTGTTAATTTCACCACTTTACTGATTGTGATAAAGGTCTTTAATCTGCATAATGGTAACAAAGAACACAGTGCGCTACAATACGACATAATGCAAATATTCACACAGACATATGAATATAGTTTTACACAAACAATATTTTAAAATAAAGATCTTTGAACAAATTTTATAAAACTATTTTATTTTATTTTTGTTTTGTTATTTAAAAATTTAATGGTCAAATTTATTGATAGTAGAATATAGCTCCTGTGAGGAGAGGAAATCAAGTTCTTGTGATGGTTAAATGCAAGAATACAGCATACACCATGTAGGATGTGTTATCTTTGATCTTTAAACGGCTTCAATATGTTTTTCCCTTCTCTAGTCACCGTTTGTGAACCTCGTTGAAGAACACTTGTCTATGTTTAAAAATATCTACCAAAAAACAATGCCAAAAAATATCACTGTAGATCAAATTTTAAAACATTCCCATAAAGAACATTAATGAGTCGAGAATGGCAAATTTAGAAGGCCTATAGAAATATATGAGAATATTACAAACTGACTTTCAATTCAAAAAAACCTTTTTCACGATAAAGGGTGAAAAAAAATACAGCATTTTTTATTGCTTTGTTGTTTTAAATAAATTTGTCGCTGGAAGTAATAAATTTTTCGAGTCATGTCTTCATAAAAGTTCTTTCATGTGTTATCAAAATAGAAAATGGATTTTTTCACTCTTTTTCTCTTTTATTTAACTTTTTTGGCGTTTAAATGTACCAAAGATATGATATACTAAGCAGATTTCATATACCTGATTTAATGCTAAAATTTTGCCAAGTGCACAAAACTTTCATAAACACATACCAACATATTAAAATAAAAGGTGACAAGATTCTGAAAAGCATGCTAATCTTTTACATAAAGCTCTGTAGGCACATGAAATATATTTCTAAATATGTATACATACATACATACATGCATATATATATATATATATATATATATATATATACATATATATATGTATGTATGCATATATATATAGGTATATATATATATATATATATATATATATATATATATATATATATACATATATATATGTATATATATGTATATATATATAGGTATATATATATATATATATATATAGGTATATATATAGGTATATATATATATATATATATATATATATATATATATATATACATATATATATGTATATATATGTATATATATATATATATATACATATATATATGTATATATATGTATATATATATATATATATATATATACATATATATATATATATACATATATATATGCATATATATGTATATATATATATACATATATATATGTATATATATGTATATATATATATATATATGTATATATATATATACATATATATATGTATATATATATATATATACATGTATATATATATATACATATATATATGTATATATATGTATATATATGTATATATATATATATATATATATGTATATATATATATATATGTATATATATATATATATATATATATATATATATATATATATATATATATATATATACACACATACATATATGTATGTATGTATAAATTAATAAATGAAATTAAAAATAGGTTCCAAAGAGAAGGAATAAGCTATTCAGTGATAATCGAAGCATCTTGAGAGATATTCAGTCCCTCCTTCATGAAAATGCTTTCTCTCAGGCATCCTTCCCCCCCTCTCTCTCTCTCTCTCTCTCTCTCTCACTTACCCTCTTAAAATATCACTTTATCTCTCTTGCTTTTTAATATCTCTCTTGTTTTATATATATATATATATATATATATATGTATAATTTTCTCAATTTTAGTTTTATGTAGAGCAGATAAGCCATACAATTCACCTACATCAATCATTGTCACCCAACTTTTATAAAGAATATTTATTCTGATCCTACTTTCTGCTTCAAATAATACTTTAAAGGAGATAATGGTCGTCGGTTTTATGAGAGAGAAGATCTAATTTCAATCCTTTAAATTTAAACCACTTTTCTCACAGACAAAACAAAATGGCTGCTTTTGTTGAAAGGAAATTGGTTGAGGAACAGACCTACTAAACACATGATATTATGCTAATGATATGGTTGCCAACTTACTCATATCTGCTACTGCTGCTACTATTTTTCCTGTACCATTACAACTAATGGTAAACGTCCTTTACTTTCTCCTACTCCTAATCTCTTCCTACTGTTATGACTCCTACTCTTAATCTCAGCATTTTTCAAAATTTACTGAAGTATAATATTGTTTCTCCTTGGATGCAAAAAGATCTGTATTTTCAACACTACAGTGTTACCCTCATGCTATAAAATATCGTTTGGAATATGCGTTGGACCACGTAGGTAAAATCAGATAATATTGTATAGATACAGTATGTTTAATAGTTTTGTTTGTTGCATACATAAAATTCATTCCCATGAAAATACAGTAATAGAGCAGAATATCATTAAAGTATTACGGCATCACTTTAATTGATAGTTAAACTGTAGTAAAGTTGTTTATAACATAATTATAGAAAAAAAGACGAAGAACATATTTTAGTTAATTATGTTTTTATCAAATAAATGTTTATTTTGAAAATTAAAATGTATTTCATTATTTTGTACTGGAACCAAGAACGAATATTGTACGTGTGCTAATATTACTTGATATTATACACAACCGCTTTCCAATATTAACAAGTAATACACGAGTGTTCAATATAAGCTAATATTTATATCTCTGTACACTGAATAAGACTCTTGGGAATAAAACAATGATTTAAAATCCATGTTATCAACTAGTAAAGTATAAGTTTGACTTTAGTCTAGTATTAGAAGGTGGTGGCACTCCGTCGGTTACGGCAACGAGTGTTCCAGTTGATCCAATCAACGGAACAGCTTGCTCGTAAAATTAACGTGCAAGTGGCTGAGTACTCCACAGACAAGTATACCCTTAACGTAGTTCTTGGGGAGATTCAGCGTGACACAGAGTGTGACAAGGCTGACCCTTTGAAATACAGGTACGACAAAAACAGGAAGAAACATTGAGAGAAAGTTGTGGTGAAAGAGTACAGCAGGGTTCACCACCACCTGCTGGAGCTTCGTGGAGCTTTAGGTGTTTTCGCTCAATAAACATTCAAAACGCCCGGTCTGGGAATCGAAACTGCGATCCTAAGACCGCGAGTCCGCTACCCTAACCACTGGGCCATTGCGCTTCCACATTAGAAGGTACATTCCAGATGTTTTGAGACTTTTTCATGAGAGACATTTAAAGAAACATAAAACTCTAACCTCGGTCAAAGTAGGATCTTCTGACTAATTCACTTGTATCGCTTCAGCCACTTTGTAAAGGCACCATGGAACTCTCCAAAGTGAAGATGTCCAGAACACTTGTCACAGCCCCCTTGTCACCGCACCTTCATTTCAAAACAAGCAGAGCATCGACAAAACAGGCAGGCGGCGCGCCAAGCTTTCTATAGTCAGTGCCACGTCTGAAAATAACCACCAACATTTGGTTTATAACAAAACAACAGTCAACAGAATGTCTCTTTGATGTGAAGTTGTTCATAAGGGGATGTGTTGGTTATCTCTTTGAACGGGAAATGACAATATCCTGAAGGTTGGCTTTAAAGGAGCGCGGCTGGCAAAGAGAAAAAGAAGATGAGCAATAATCACGTATTGAAAACCAATGTTTATTGAACTGGAATCGTCGAGCATGGGGCGGGGCGGGAATAGGGATGATGTGAGCATAAACAATGCATAAAACAACGGCGAATAGCTAATAATTATAGAGAAGTGTTATAGAAGCTTTATATTGAGTTCTGTGAAAATCATTAAACGAAAGATAGGGAGAAAGAAATAGGGAGAGATAAGAATATCAACAGAATATAACGATGTGCAATATAGGTGTACATTAGGGAATCGTAATATCGCCAATGTCCAAAAGGGTCGTATACCTTACAAGCAAATAAGGACAAATAAGATAACCACAACTACTAATTGGCATTCCGTCGGTTGCGACGACGAGTTCCAGTTGACCTAATCGACGGAACGGCCGGCTAGCGAAATTAACATGCAAGTCGCTTAACCCTCCACAGACATGCGGGTTCTTAACGTAGTACTCGAGAAGATTCAGCGTGACACAGAATATGACACGGCTGCTGAGTGGATTGAAGTAACGTGAAATAAAGTGCCTTACTCTAGGAATCGTTTTTTACGATCTTATGATTGTGTGCCGAAAACCCTGACACTAAGCCACGCACCTTCACAGTTGCCAAAAGCAATGCATAAAAACGACGAAACGTTAAGAATTATAGAGAAGAATTATAGACGCTTCATACCGAGTTTTGCGAGGATTATTAGACGAGAGACATAGAGAAAGAAATTGGAAGAGATGAGAATAACAACGGAATATAACGGTGTGCCATACAAGTGTACATTATATAACCATAAAATCCTTTTCTGCTCTAGGCACAAGGCCCGAAATTTGGGGGGAGGGGGCCAGTCGATTAGGTCGACCCCAGTACGCAACTGGTACTTAATTTATCGACCCCGAAAGGATGAATGCCAAAGTCGATCTCGGCGGAATTTGAACTCAGAATATTAAGACAGACAAAATACCGTTAAGCATTTCGCCCGGCGTGCTAACGCTTCTGCCAGCTCGCGACCTTGATATATAACAAACATCCAACAGGACCGTATACTCTGCAAGTAATACGATCATTTAGCAATAAGAACAAATAAGATAACGACTACTACAAAATTGGTAATAACACAACTACTATCACAGCCACTACTACAACCGATAACACCAACATTGACTACAACGCACTTCAAACTAAATGTATTTAATTCGACGACCACGGAAGGATAAAATGCGTAGTCAACTTTTGCATGATTTGAACCTAACACCTACTTACAAACTCACGACATTAAACCCACCACAGAATTAATTCTGCCATTCACCACTTTTCTAGGTAACACTAATAAAGTGATATTGTTTATAACAGAGGCATAAGGCCAGATATTTCGGGAGAAATTTATAGTTTAACTCATTGTTTCTAACACTTAGAAGAAGCAGCGGAGGGAGTAATAAATTTTCCAGTGTCTTAATGACCTCTGAGTGGCTCATTCCTCTTCTTTGAAGTATTTTTTTTTAATTTCATTTAGTAATTTATTAAATATGTCTTATTGATTTTGTTTCGAAATTTAGAATCAAAGATTGTCTTGCGACTCGAGTTTAGTGCTAATGCGATCTTCAGACGAGAATTATAAGACTCGTGTCGTGCGACAAACTCTCCGATTCAATTTCAAAGTAAATAAAAATCCTATGTCCTCTGAAAGATGTGTTGAGTACTCATCTCTCA
>NC_142937.1:29640902-29645902 GCF_046866305.1 Octopus bimaculoides
TACTAATAATACTAATAATACTAATAATAATAATAATAATAATAATACACCAGAAATTACCAAAAACACATAATGAAAAGAAATATAACAAGTAACTGTAGAATATGTGGAGATCGACAAGAAACAATAAATCATATTATCTCTGGCTGCCCAGTCCTGGCTAAGAAGGAATATATTCACAGACACAACAGAGCTGGGACCTATATACACTGGAAGCTATGCCAACATTATGGAATAACAACAGAAAAAAGATGGTATAAACACACGCCAGAAAAGGTCACAGAAAACGAGAAAGCAACCATACTCTGGGATATGCCAATACACACAGATAGAGAAATTAAGGCAAATAGACCAGATATAGTTGTCAAAGATCATGAAGAAAAAAAATGCTTTCTAATTGATGTATCAATACCAGCAGATGACAACGTTTCTCTAAAAGAAATGGAAAAACTTTCAAAATACAAAGACCTGGAAATAGAGATAACTCGAATGTGGAATCTAAAAACAGAAACAATTCCTATCATAGTAGGTGCCTTAGGTATAATAAAAAAATATTCAGACAAATACATAACAAAAATAGCAGGACTTACAAATATATATAACATACAGAAAATTGCACTACTGGGTACTGCACACATTCTACGCAAAACACTTTCAATACAGTAAACATAAGAGCACCACAGCAAACCACAGCACATACCCAAGGCGCACAGAGCTGCGCTCGGTAGTGAAGTGAAAGCACGTTATAAAAATAAAACTACTGAATAATAATAATAATAATAATAATAATAATAATAATAATAATAATAATAATAATAATAATAATAATAATAGTGTATGACAACAACAACAACTACGCTAACGAACCTACCGGCATGCTAATCATCTATTTCTCTATTTGTTTTCTTTTTCCTTTTTCTATAATGCATGCAGTAAAATATTTTCTCTGCATGAGTTACTCGTTATGTTGAGATGTATGCACATGTATAATGCATTTGTATTAATACATATATAGATATGTGCTTATATATAAATATATGCCTATATATAGATATATGCCTATATATAAATATATGCCTATATATAAATATGTGTTTTAATATAGAGATGTGTGTTTGTCAGTTAGAGAGAGAGACAGAGAAAAGGAGGAGAAAAGATGAGGAATGTATATGTTTTGTACGTATGTGATATATTTGGAGAGCAAACTGCAAATATGTAATTTTAATAAACAGACATTCCCTAGTAGGTAAGTTTTCAATAATTGTGAAGGACGATTTTAAATGTATTTATTCTGGACAGAAGACGAATATATATATATATATATATATATATATATATATATATATATATATATATATATATATATATACATATATATATATATATATACATATACATAAAGACATATATATATACATACATATAAGAGGAATATATATATATAAATATGTATATCTTCCTGTTAATCATACCTATGCATGTGTGCGTATATCTAATTACATAAGTGTATGTTTATGCAAAGATATACTTATGTACAGACATATGATTACGCATGTACTCATATACACACTTGTATGTGTAATCATGTGTACATATATACGTATACTGAATATTTATGAATATATCTATATGTGTATGCTTGTGTATGACTCTTTATGAGTGCGTGTTTTTACGTACATGCTTAGGCATTTAGGACGTACATGCACACACATACACACACACTTGTATTTACACATCAAACACATACACACACACAAATATATACACATATGTATATATATGTAAGTAAATATATATATATATGTCCGTGTATGCATACATTTATAAATATATGCGTATGTGTTTATATGTGTATAAATGTATGTATATGCATACACGTTACATAAGTAATTATATACACTCATATACACATACATGCACAATCAATCATACAAACACATATGTGAACGTATCTGTGTATGGATGGATACATGTATGTATCTGTATGCGCATATATGTACGTATACATGTATATATATATATATATATATATATATATATATATATATATATATATATATATATATATATATATATACATGTATACGTACATATATGCGCATACAGATACATACAGATATATATATATATATGTATATATATATATATATACATATACACATATATACATATGTATATATATATATATATATATATATATATATATATATATATATATAGACATATATGATAATATACATAATATATATGTATGTATGCATATATGCATACATGTATATACCTACATATATATGTATATACATGTATGTATGCATGTATGTATATATGTATGTATGTATGTATGTATGTATGTATGTATGCGTGTCAGCATTTCAAACCATCTGAAGCTACCGAGAGAATTAAAATTATATTTATATGGAAATAAAGTCCTCGCTGTTGAGTTTGTTGCTTGCAATAAGCTACAGATATCGTTCCATTTACTCACTAATGTATCTATAAAAATACTAATTTTATGCAAATTTTTATTAAATTTTATAAAATTATTTTTAAAAAATCATATTCTTTATTCACTTACGACCGCTTAAATGTATATACATATATATATATATATATATATATATATATATATATATATATATATATATATATATATATATATATATATATATATATATATATATATATATATATATACATATATATATACATATATATATATATATATATATATATATATATATATATATATATATATATATATATATATTCATTTAATATTGTTCTTTTCAGTCTGTTAAATATATTTAATATTTTGTTCAATGTTCTAAAGTAACTCTCATTTAACATTATGTGTAAATGATAATAATGCGGGGGGAGGGGAGGAGGGATGGAAGAGGAGAAGTAGGAGAAGCATTGGGACGAGCCTTAAAATTCAAGTCATCATCAGTTATCCGAACCCTGCGTAATATGCCATATATTCCTTACATTTTATAAACCACTTAACACTTGTACACAACATTATATTCATTTATTTATTTAATTATTGGGTTTATTTATTGCTGTAGCACTCCGTTTCTTAATTAAAACAGTTTCTTGTACTGAACATAATAATAATAACAACAACAGAAATAATAATAATAATAATAATAATAATAATAATAATAATAATAATAATAATAATAATCTTGGAACAGGGCCAGCAAGTTGAGGGGAAGTGTAAGTCGATTTTATCGATCCCAATATTCAACTGGTATTTGTTTTATAGAAGCTAAAATGATGAAAGGCAAAATCGACCTCAACGGAATTTGAACTCAGAACGTAAAGACAGAACGTAAAAACGTAAATATAGCTAAGGATTTTGCCCAGCGTTCTAAGGAATCTGCCAGCTCACCGCCTTTATAATAATAATAATAATAAATGTCCTGATGCAGTATCAAGCACTTGCTGTCATGGCTTCTGATCTTAATTGATTGGAAGTGCTATCATGTACATTGTTTTGTCTTGGTATAAAAAGATGGGCTTCAGTCAGGGATGATGCCAGAGTTTTGAACAACGGTGTTAGTTGTGACTCTACATTAATGTAGAGCATTCTTCTCAGACGACTGCCTCCATTGAAACAAACTTTACCGGTCACTACTTATTTATAGATAACAACCCATAATACCACTTCTAAAGAAGGAAACTCCACATACTATAACCTTCACTCAAACGAACTCTAGCAACCACCAACAACTCGCAAACACCACATACTACGAGGGTGAGTCAAAACGTAATGCCGTTTTGTTTAGGACAGGTATAATTACCAACACATGAACATGTACCATACATCAAAATGAAGCTGGTCCTCTGTGGATCACATCCCTACTCCTAAACATAGTCACTGTTTCTCTCAATAGCAATGTTCCACCTTCGAATGAGAGCATGTATCCCTGCCCCGTAAAATTCTGTTGACTGTTCTTTGAGCCACTTCTTCACTACAGTTTTCACTTCCTCGTCACTGGAATAATGTTCGCCTCTCAGACCCTCTTTCATGTGGCCAAAGAGATGATAGTCTGACGAGAAAGTGAAAACTGTAGTGAAAAAGTGGCTCAAAGAACGGTCAACAGAATTTTACGGGGCAGGGATACATGCTCTCTTTCGAAGGTGGAGCATTGCTATTGAGAGAAACGGTGATTATGTTGAGGAGTAGGGATGTGATCCAGAGAGGACCAGCTTCATTTTGATGTATGATACATGTTCCTGTGTTGGTAATTATACCTGTCCTAAACAAAATGGCATTACGTTTTGACCCACCCTCGTAGTGCAACCATTCAAACTCACACAGAGGCACGCATGCGCATGCGGGCACACACACACACACACACACACACACACACACACACACATACGCACACTCCATATTAGTTTCAAATTTTAGCGTAAGGAGGAGGAGTAAGTCGATTACGTTGACCGCCCCCCCCCCACTGTTCAAGGCGTGCTAACGATTCTGCCAGGACGCCGCCTCGACTCCATAGACGATGCTTCAGCTCAAACAAGCTTTACATATCTTTATCTCCACTCACACAAGCTCCAGTTTTCACAATCTTTCCCAAAGCAAAAACAAAATATACAACCTCTTCGACTTAACGTAACGATACCGCCATTTTACTTCACTCCGTATATCTCATCCTCAACTCGAACAAATTCCACCTATCTTTACTTCCTCTCAAATTAATTCTATATCTCTCTACTTCATCTTAAAACACTTCTCCTACTGCTACTCGCCTCGATTTTACCTACTCTTACCACAACCTTAACCCAACGAATCTCAAAAGACCTCTAACTCCACTGAAACTTCAAGTTCAACAACCGCTGCTCAAATAATCTCCCTAAGTGACTAAAACGTGTCAACATAAGGGTATCCAGGAGTCATGATGTGGATGCGGCCCGGCTCCCTTAAAAATGTAAGACGTTAAGGACCGAAACACTTTCCTGGGGTAGGGTTTCTTCTCTGAAGACCT
>NC_142937.1:29655902-29663402 GCF_046866305.1 Octopus bimaculoides
GAATGTAGTTTCAGAAATATAAAGAAAAAAGAGAGAAAATCAAAACAACATTCTTAAATTTAAGAACTTTCTCATGTGTTTGTTTTTGTTTGTTTTTTTCCTGCAATTTCTTTCCTTTATTTTACTGAACACATCAAAAACAAAGAAATGTCCATAAAATGATACGTAGATAATAGAGATGGTTATATAAACACTAAACTAAATTTAAAACTTTATTTCAAATATTGTATTTTAAAATTTATCAAGAAGACTGAAAAATGACAACTAAAATCTAAAAGTTTGTAACAAAAAAAAAAGAAGAAAAAGGATTGAGATATTAAAATTTAAGATTATGAGCAAGAGCGTTCATGAAATTAAATTTTTTCTGGAAAATCATAATTGTCTTTCATATTTCTAATGTGCTTATTGATATCTCTAGTTTTTCATCTTTTGACTGGTTCCATTATGATTATCATTATTATTATTATTATTATTATTATTATTATTATCATTATTATTATTGGTCGTACTACTACTACTATCATTATTATCATTACATCCTCTACTACCACTTCTACCACTAGTATTACTATTATAGCTTTTATTTTATATTAATTGTCAGAGATGTTCTCTTGTGGTTTGGTGACATCAAGTCTCCTCAAATCTGAAGAATCTTTCTTGGGATTGTTGCTGAATATTAAATGGCACAATGGCACATTCCTACAGGTCATTAATATGACTTTCAATTCCAATATCCTTCAGGATGTTGTGCCAAACACATCACTTACCACAGGAATAATCTTGGTGTTTTACACTCGTTTCAGCTCTTGCGTTACGTCCTGATTTTAATTTTCTCAATTTCTTATTCATTCTGAGACCATGTGGCATTGCAATATCTGTGATATTATTCTGTACTTCTTGTCTACAATAACCATATCTGGTTAGATGGATGGATAGATAGATAGATAGATAGATAGATAGATAGATAGATAGATAGATAGATAGACAGACAGACAGACAGACAGACAGACAGACAGACAGACTGACAAACAGACAGACAGACAAACTGACTGACGGATAGACAAACAGATAGATAGATATAAATAGTTAGATAGAGAGAGAGAGAGAGTGGTAGATAGATAAATACAGAGAGAGAGAGAGAGAGAGAGAGAGATAAATAGATAGATAGATAGATAGATAGATAGATAGATAGATAGATAGATAGATAGATAGATAGATAGATAGATAGATAGATAGATAGATAGATAGATAATCTCATATATGTGTACATATGTGTGTGTTTATATTTCTGTTTGTATGTGTGGATTTAATGAAATAAATGAATTTAATTAAATAAGAAGAACCCAAAATAGACGAATTCTTTTTGTTTGGTGGAATGTTTGATTTTTTTTTTTTTTTTTTTTTTTTTTTCTTATTACAGACTTGATGGCATGAAAAATGATGCCCTTTTTAAATGTTTATCACAACGCAGAACTTTCGATGTTTCCAAAATGACATTCCGCTAATACACACATCTCTTAACCATCTGCGCCCACTCTCTTTATCTATCTATCTATCTATCTATCTATCTATCTATCTCTATTTCTATTTCTCCTCCTCCCACTCTCACT
Organism: Octopus bimaculoides; assembly: GCF_046866305.1. Taxonomy (NCBI): domain Eukaryota; kingdom Metazoa; phylum Mollusca; class Cephalopoda; order Octopoda; family Octopodidae; genus Octopus; species Octopus bimaculoides. The sequence continues at coordinate 29,657,513 of NC_142937.1, forward strand.
ATATCTATCTGTCTCTCTCTCCATCTCACTCAGTCGGGGATCTGTGATGTGAATTCCCTAATCTCGCTGCTGTGAGATGATAGACTCCAGCAAAAGACATTTTGTCATCTGGCTTGGCGTTGTGTAAGTCCAGTAAATCTTTTCCTTAACTATCACGCCTCTATCTCCAACATGCCACCATTTCTTTGGCAAATGACAAAAATTTTTTATTATTTTTCTTTTTTTGTTTACCTTTGTATGCTATACATATGTCCCTTCTTTTCCAGTAAACCCCCACACTTTATGTCTGTCTCTCTATTGTCCCTCTCATCCTTCGCCCTTGTGACAAATAAATGAAATCATCATCATCATCATCATCATCATCATCATCATCATCATCATCATCATCATCATCATCATCATCATTATCATGTCGCTCAGTATACAATATCGTGAGGTTGTTGATTGAAGATATTGTGTCTACCAGGGGTTTTCTACTGTCTGTCAAATCACAAGGACATCAGACAGACAGTACTTTACGCAATATGTGTGCACTTCCAAGTAACACCGGCTTTTGCAAAAGGCAAACATATATTGGTCCTTGGGAAAGGAGTCCATCAACCTGAACATATCATCCTCCGTTTTGACCTCCGCAGTTACCTGCGGATGCCAATCCTGGTCTTCAGTCCAGGACAAGACCCCCTCCCTCCGGTCCTCTAGCTTCTTCAAAAAGCTCTGTACCGCCCCTCCCTTATGAAAGAAGATCACAAAATCAATCTTCATCATAATGGGAGGGGTAACAGTTTCCTCCGTCAGTGGCACAATTCTCACCAACGAGCTTTCAGGGCATGCCGGCAGTGTACTACTAACCGCCTGCAATGTCCCAATGTAGTTTCTTTGCTTCATCAGGAGGATCTTCCCTCCCTCCCGCAGCTTTGGGGTCCTTCGATGGGCAACAATGGTTACCCACCTTCTTCCTTTTCCCCTTTTTTTGAGAAGGTCTTCACCTCCTCGACTGCCTCCATCTCTCCCTCCAAGGAAGGAGGAGGTGCTACTTTTATTAACTGCTCCAGGAACCCAACTTTGGTCCTGAGGACAGTTCTTCTTAATATGGCCAGATTCCTGGCACAGGTAACACTTGGGGGCATCCCTCAGGTATCACTGGGTATCTGCAGCCAGCCATTTTCTGAAAATCTGGAAATACCAGATTTTAGAGGCTAATTGGATCCATAGGGTCAAAATCGCTTTTGACCCCACCCAATCAGTCGTCGGCAACAATTTCACATTTAAAAGCTTGGGCCCGCTGCCACCCAGACCCCATTCGGGATAGTAAGTAGCTTGATTACGAACCACATGGTTCCGGGTTCAGTTCCACTGCGTGGTACCTTGGACAAGTGTCTTCTACTATAGTCTTGGGCCGACCAAAGCGTTGTGAGTGGATTTGGTAGACGGAAACTGAAAGAAGTTCGTCGTATATATATATATATGTGTGTGTGTGCGTGTGTGTGTGTGTGTGTGTGTGTGTGTGTGTGTGTGTGTGTGTGCCTGTGTGTCTGTGTCTGTGTGTCTGTGTGTGTGTGTCCCAACATAGCTTGACAACCGATGCATAAGGTAGCGATAGAATATGTCTTGGAGTCGATTTGCTCGACTAAAGGCGGTGCCCCCGCATGGCCGCAGCCAAAATGACTGAAACAAGTAAAAGAGTAAGAGTAACAAAAACATGCGCACGCACATACACACAAAGAAGCAGAGAAAGAGAAAGAGAGAGACAGAGAGAGAGAGATGGAATAAAGGGAGAAAGGCAAACACATCTCTAAATATAATGAGCCACTTGATATTCACAATAGCATATATTAATATAAAACAGAACATCAAATATTAACATCTAAAACACACACACACACACACACACACACACATGGATAAACAAACTGGAAATAGAATATATTTTTTAAATCTATAAAAATATTGGATTTTAAAATTTAAATTTTTATTATTAAATAAAATACATTTGCTGTAATTATATCTTTTAAAAATGTAAAAAAAACTCAGAAAACCACAATTAATGATTTAAATGGTAAATGAATAAATAATGGGCGTGTTATGGATATATTTTTCGTGAAAGAAATTATGCTTTATTATTATTCTAACTGGTGGCACCCCGTCGGTTGCGACGACGAGGGTTACAGTTGATCCGATCAACGGAACAGCGTGCTCGTGAAATTAACGTGCAAGTGGCTAAGCACTCTACAGACAAGTGTACCCTTAATGTAGTTCTCAGGGAGGTTTAGCGTGATACAGTGTGTAACAAGGCTGACCCTTTGAATTACAGGCACAACAGAAACAGGAAGTAAGAGTGAGAGAAAGTTGTGGCGAAAGAGTACAGCAGGGTTCGCCACCATCCCCTGCTAGAGCCTCATGGAGCTTTAGGTGTTTTCGCTCAATAAACACTCAGAACGCCCGGTCTGGGAATCGAAACCGCGATCCTACGACAGCGTGTCCGCTGCCCTCACCACTAGGCCATTGCGCCACCACATTACTCTAATGATATCGACGTGAATCACAGCTATATTTCTATGTTACTAAAATAAGTATGGCACCAGTGTGATAATGGCCTAACGCAACACCCCGACTTCTATGGAATATTCTGGATTGATTTAAATGCAATAATTTACGTATGTTGATTCCTGCTGTCAATACGCGAGCGATATACGTACATGAATGATATAAAGAAATTCTGTTATTCAAACATGTACGAAGGTACGTAAGCACGCGCGCGCACACGCTCGCACTCACTCACACATACACATGCACACGCACTCACATATACACACAGACGCACACAGATGCTCATATGTTTTTTTTTGATAGTTTACAAATAAAAATTATATTTGTAGTTAACGTATTTTATTTAATACTATTTTTAATTTTTTATAGAATATTTAATTAAATTTATTTCGATGCGTGTGCATTTTTAATGTGTTCCATATATTTATTTATAACCTTATGGATATATATGCACCCACCCCACCACACACACATACAAACACACACCCACACACACACACACACAAACACGCACACACAAACACACACACACATGTATATATAAATACATAAGCGTTCACACACAGATATATATATTCGCACACACACAAAGCACACGCAGACACACACACAAAGCACACACACAGACACACACACAAAGCACACACACAGACACACACACAAAGCACACACACGGGGACACACACACACACACACACACACACACACGTGCATTCACATTGATAATTCCCTTATCAATGCGACAGTGTTATCCTTGTAAGAACCCGCATGAAATGAATGAATATGCCTTCTATTTCACGCATTGTGTACCTGTATTATGATGTGTGTGTGTGTGGGTGTGTGTGTGAAGGCGCATGGCTCAGTGGTTACAGCGTCGAGCTTACGATCGTGAGGTTGTGAGTTCGATTCCTGGACCAGGCTGCGTGTTGTGTTCTTGAGCAAGACACTTTATTTCCCGTTGCTCCAGTTAACTCGGCTATAGAAATGAGTTGCGACGTCACAGGTGCCGAGCTGTTTCGGCCTTTGCCTTTCCCTTGGACAACACTGGTGGCGTGGAGAGGAAAGGCCGGTATGCATGGGCGACTGCCGGCCTTCCGCAAACAACCTTACCCGGATTTGTGCCTAGGAGGGGAAATTTCTCGGTGCAATCACATGGTCATTCATGATCGAAGGGGGTCTCCTATATATATATATATATATATATATATATATATATATATATATATATATATATTGGGTTGATGCATAATTATTGCAGCTTTTTGTCAACAAATTTTATTCAACAAAACAACAAATACAGTAACAACATGTAACAAAAACATCTTTAGATGATTATTCTGGAGCATATTCACCATCTACATCAATTACTGCTTCTCATTTGCTTGGCACACGGTCAGACCGTCATTTAAAGATGTTTTTGTTAAATATTGTTATTGTTTTTGATGAATAAAATTTGTTGGAAAAAATCTACAATAGTTATGCACCAAACGAATGTGTGTGTGTGTGTGTGTGTGTGTGTGTGTGTGTGTGTGTGTGTGTGTGTGTGTGTGCGTGTGTGTGTGTGTGTGTGTGTGTGTGTGTGTGTGTGTGTGTGTGTGTGTGTATAGCTGAAGGATTAAAATTAATCAAAGGACATACTAAGTATGTCTACCTGCTAGAAATAACAGTCAAAACTCTTATTTAAAACACCAACATTTTGGCGATTTAAATAAGTTTTGACTGTTATTTCCAGCAGGTGGACATACTTAATTTTAATCCTTCAGCTGTTTAATGATTTGGGGGTGGGGGCTGCAGTCGCCTATAGATGTAAATTGATCAGAACGTTGGTCATCTTTTAAGTGAAAAATCTCCAGAATAGAATTTTTTAAAACCATTTCTGACATGTACGTTCTGTTAAGCAACCGATACTATAAACTTCACATATCTCTTTGAGAGCCTCAGCAGCTTTCTTGCCTTTATAGAAATAAAGAAAGCAAAATGTGGAAAATGTTCGTTTTTGCACTCCATGTTAAAACTGACGCTGAACTGACAGCTGTAAACAAAATTACGAGCAATTTGCTTCTGAAGTAAACTAAGAGTAATGGCTATCAAATATCAGAAGGAAAAAATGATTACAATGACAAAAGTGATTCCAAAAAATTGTAAATCTATTTCCGAAAAACGAAATTACTTGCTTGCCAACCCAATACATGTTGATTAATTGAGATACTCCAGCAGTCTGTTGGAGTATGTCAACCGATCAACATGTAGCTTCCTTAATGTCCCTTTGCCTTGATGATATTTTTCTCTAAGTCTTCAAAATGCAAACTTGTTTTATTCTATGGGCTTGTATATTGAATTGAGTGTAAATTGAAACACTTGTAGGCAATACTAATTAATAAAATAATTTATATCTGTTAAATCTCTCCATTTTCTTATTTAATAATTGTGTGTGTGTGTGTGTGTGTGTGTGTGTGTGTGTGTGTGTGTGTGTGTGTGTGTGTGTGTGTGTGTACATATATAACACTAGCTGAATAGCCTGTCGTTACCAGGCAATTTTACAATAGAATATCTTATATAAATTTTTGTTTCTTCCATGTCAGAGCATGCCATCCCCGACAGAGAGGCCTCTTTTAGTTTTTCGCCAAAAATATTCGCTGAGCATGTTTTTTTTTTCTCTTTTAAATTATTTACATGTCTGTCCGACCGTTTCACATGACTTTATTTATTAAAACTTCAGATGTTCTTACAACTTTGGTCGTCGTAATACTTTGCTTTCGTTTGTTTAATGAAAATTCCTTCCCTAATGATTTTACTTTCCTTTCGTAATCATGTAGAAAATGCCAGCTTCCAAATCCTGTTTTCAGGTTAAGTAAAACCGATTAACCTTTAAACCCCAGTATCATTTTTCCGCAAATTTTCTGGAACAAAAAAATAACAAAATTGGGTTTAACATGGGAAATTATTTCAAAATACGAAATTTGAAAATTTTGACGTAATTTTATAATCTCATAATATATGACAGCAACAGGGAAGACCCTACAAAAGTAGAGAGACAGATAGTTATAGGACGTCACACACTCACACACACACATTTACAAACGTACACAGCGGTAATCATGAGTTTGAAATGGTGTATAGTTGACATATGTAGGTATGTATGTACGTATGCATGTATGTACGTATGAACGTATATGTATGTGAGTGTGTTTGTGTGTGAGAGTTTCTTTGCGATGGACAGCAGAAGAGTCACCCCTCTCTCCTTAAAACTACGTATTCCTCACACTCACCTTTCTGTGAGTGTGTGCGTGTGTGTGTGTGTTGTATCTATATATTTACGGAAGTATTATGCAGCGTCATGTGT
>NC_142937.1:29668402-29673402 GCF_046866305.1 Octopus bimaculoides
AAAATTACTTCTAAATCAACGTCTTGAACACAAAAAAAAATAGACAAAAGGAAATAGTTCGTTTATTTCGAGATAATTGTTCAACAGGAAGGCAGACTGACACGACACACATACATGTGTGTGTGTGTGTGTGTGTGTGTGTGTGTGTGTGTGTGTGTGTGTGTGTGTGTGTGTGTGTGTGTGTGTCTGTGTGTGTGTCTGTCTGTGTCTGTGTCTGTATGTCTGTGTGTCTGTGTCTGTCTGTTTGTGTGTGTATATGCATACAGAAATATATATATATAAATATATGTTAATATCACTTTTAATATTAACATATGTATATATATATATATATATATATATATATATATATATATATATATATATATATATATATATATATATATATATATATATATATATATATATATATATATATATATATATATATATATATATATATATATATATATATATATATATATATATATATATATATATATATATATATATATATATATATATATATATATATATATATATATATATATATATATATATATATATATATATATATATATATATATATATATATATATATATATATATATATATATATATATATATATATATATATATATATATATATATCTAGTTTAATTAAGGCGGCGAGCTGGCAGAATCGTTAGCAAACCGGGATAGTGAAGTCAATAAAAAAACATATAACCAACTGAGGTAGTTACCAGCCGATATATGTCCCTTTACTTGTAGGGCTCGTATTTTAACACTCAAATCATCCAATCTCGTTAGTTGAATATAGGAAGAATAAGGACGTGTTGTGTCCTTGAGCAAGACACTTTATTTTTCGTTGCTCCAGTCCACTCAACTGGCAAAAATGAGTAGCAGCTGTAATTTAAATGACCCTACTTGTCACATTCGGTGCCCCGTTTAATTTTCATGAGAACTACTTTTAGGGTATTCGTGTCCGTGGAGTACTCGTCCACTTGCACGTTAATTTCACGAGCTGGCTGTTCCGTTGATCGGATCAACTGGAACCCGCGTCGTCGTAACCGACGGAGTGCCAGTGTTGGAAGGGTTCATTTTTGAAACGTTTTCTCTCGCGATCTAATCGTCTACTCTATTCTGAGTCAACTATATGAGGAATCGCTTCCATCCGTTTCAATAACGTATCTCAATTTCAGTTAAAGACAAGCAAAGACATGGCTGTGTATTTAAGAAATTTACCTCCAAACCACGTGCTTTTGGTTTCGATCCTATTGCCTGAAACCTTGGGAAACTGTCCTTTTTCATATCCCTCGGCCGAACATTTTTTGTGAACAGATTTACTCAATGGAAACTGAAGAAAGCCCGTCGTGCACAGACAACCACACATGTACACACATATATACACATACACATATACATACACACACACACATACACATGCATATATGTATGTACGGGCATATGTATGTATGTTTGCATATATGTATGAATGAATGTGTCTATGAGTGTGTCTGTGTCTGTGTCTGTGTCTCTCTGTGTCTGTGTATTCGCTCATTTCATTTAGATCTTGTCTTGATGTTATGCGTAAGTTGTAAATAAGCATCACCGTCATTCAATTGGTGTCCTTTGTTTCCGATCTTCTATGAAATCATGTCCGGCCATGAAGAAATATTGCTTTGCTTGGATGCAAGTTAAGGTTGACAACAAAAAAGGCATCTGGCCATACAAAATCTTCCTCAATATAATCCGTCTGATCTATGTAAGCATGGATAAGTGAATTTTAAAAGATGATCGTCATCACCATTATTATTATCAGTATTACCATCGTAATAATTAACTTCTTATTGAGCTTTTTCAGTTCTATTCCCTTTCTCAACATCTGACATATAAAGCTTAGTAATCTAAAGCTTTCTTTCTTACTCTGTCATAGTGAGTAGGTATGTTGTGTATTTCTACTCTTAAACGTATATTCTGTTTATTTCCTTTTTTTTTCATTCAACATCATCCACAATTAATAAAGGCACACTAAAGCCTTTCTGAGTCACATATCATTGAATAGACAGAATATTGTGCAGTTACAATTGAATTCTAATAGGTAGATTTGACTTATGCTTAGAGGAATATTTAATTCTATAGCTTAGAGCTTAACGAGTGGCAATGTCTCCTATACAATTACGGCTATCGTTAAAGCTGTCCCTATTGACAGCTTGTGATATTTCTGTTTGAGGATTAACAGAAATTCTAATCGTCTATATACAATCATAAAAAACAAATCTAGGCACCAGCGTTAGAAGAATAGCATCCTATATATACTCCGACAAAAAAATATTTAATTACACGTCTCACTGTTATAATGATGTGCTGAAGAAAATCGAATTTGAAGAGAAGCTGGAATGAATACAGTAATGGAATCCATAGAACAAAAATAAAAGGGAAAAACAAAAATAATCATTTGGTTCAAACTTCCCTTTAGCATTGAAATAGTGTCTAACGCAGCTCAATATTTTCTAGCGTTTATCAAAAATCATTTCTCCAGCATCAACACATACCACAAGCTATTCAGAAGAAAAAAAACATGGTAACAGATAACTTTAATTTTCTTTATGGGAAACATCAGTATTCTTATAGCTCGAAGCAGAGAATTACTAACACACATTGGAACTGTACCAGCCACTAGAATGCAATTGAAGCAATACAATAGCCTGCCATTTCAATTGCATGCGTCTTACAAAAGCATAAGTGTATTGAACCAAATATCATCCGAAAATAGTATTCAGGGGAATAATACAGGTCTCACGAAAATTGTATTTCAGGGTATCATTCAAAAACGACAAATCGAATTCTTCTGAAATGGAAATAAAATAAAAGATCGCGCAGACTTTTCCAGGTTGTGTGGGTTGAAGGTGAATATAACATACACTTCAGTAAGTTTTCAAATTTTCCATTACCTTAATGATCAAAAGATACCTTGTCTGGATGAGAAACGAAATTCTCATATAGAGGGCTTCTTAGATACTAGACAAATAAAATATCCCTAACAGAAACCTCACAATCTACAGGAAGGGTAGAGTTCTACTTGTTACAGGAACTAGCTGACACCGACATATCATATGAAGATGGTTACAAATTCTAGGAGGTAATCAAGAGGGAGAGGGAGAAGGGGAGAGATGGAGAGAAAGAGAGACTAGAGTCATGCCTCTTCATCTTAAGATAAATTACATTTTGGATAAGGTAGAGATGAGATATTTTCTTGGTATTTAGCTCGTTGATAACATCTTGTGTGCGGCTTAATAAAAAATACATACATACAGATAGACAAAATAGATAGATAGATAGATAGATAGATAGATAGATAGATAGATAGATAGATAGATAGATAGATAGATATGCACATATGTGTGTATATGTATGTATGTTTACATGCACCGGGTTACAGGTGTACGTAAGCAAATAGAGGATTCAACATGTACCTGTAACTGCCATTTTCCAACACCAAAATTAAATCTCGTAACACTCCACGGTTAACTCGGTTAATGCAACTGTTTCTTCTTAACGTCAAGTCAACTCATGCCAAAAGGTTCGCTATTCTTATAGAGAAACATTTCTCAATTCACCGCCACTTCAGAAAACTTCTAAATACAACCTGTTTAAAATTCACCTATAGCTACGCTCTAAACATGAACAGCATCGTTTCGCGTAGGCCAAGAGAATCGCCTGAAGCAAGTTGCTCGTGCAGAAATATCAACGAATTTCCGCTCAGTCAATCGTGTAATGCTGAATCCATAGTATAAGAAGCAGAATGCACCTTTACGAAACTGAACCAATTGATAGAGTGTAAAAATACATAGGAATATTTGAAGGCAGATTCTTGCAACATTATTTCAAACATTCTTCGTCATTCAAATATTTTGAAGGCAGAATCTCGCAATTTTATCAAACTACTGTTAGTGACTAAAGTAACACAGCACCGATTATAATATTAAATAGTATCTTCAAATAAATTAGACCCTATATGAATAACAGAAAAAGTGCAGCACTTGTAAAAATCAATAAAGCCTCATATTTAGAAAAATAATAATAATGCTATGGAGAACCATATCGCTAAACCTGAACTCTTTATGAATTGTCAACAATTCGATAATTACCTACTGAAATCCTAGAAATTTACACTATCACCAAATTAAACAGAAATACAGTGAACTATCAGCCACACAACTATTTTACTTGATACATTTCTTCTTTCTTTACTTTTATGTATATCAAGAATTCATTTATCTAACCCTGCAATCTAAATCTTGACTTTTACAGTCTGACTTTGAAACAATATCTTCAATGCCTTACAGTCTGACTTCTAAAACAATACCTGCGAAGAGAGATCCACTATGTTATTGTTATTTTATTGCATATATACATTTCCAACTTCAATGTATTGCAAGCCATTTCTACCACCTAATTTACTTATATATCGATTGATTATATTATACAGCTTTGCATTCTTTTTTTTTTTTTTTTTTTGACCTTCCACATCGAACTACGTCATCCCTGCTACCACACCAACTCTATTCCTTTCACCTTTCCCATTTCGTTATTTTCCTTCTTTTCATTTTATTCCGAAATAATTTTCATCTATCTAATATTTTTTTTTCTTTCTCTTGGTATATCAAAGTACTTGATGACCTCATATATCATTCTCATATTCGTGTTATTACTTAGAAATAACAACAGCCTGATATTTCAGTGTGCAGAAACACACACACACACACACACACACACACACATTCCTTTATCTTTATGTGTGTAAGCATACGTATGGGTGATTGTATCCGTATGCGTTTGAGCCCGAAATATATTTTCTTCGATTTCTTTTCACTTGTAGAATTAGTGCCTTTTTCTTTTTTCATTTTCGTTTTAATCTCTTGGGATACCTTTTCCATTTCCGAACTGCCATCAATTGTTTATCGGAGGATTTGGGAGAAGTGTTTGTGTGTGAGTGTGTGTGTCTGTGTGTTTGTGTA
>NC_142937.1:29678402-29680902 GCF_046866305.1 Octopus bimaculoides
TTTTAAGTGCTAAGGACCACAATGGGCCTTAGTCTGGCCCTGTGTACAGTAATCCCTCACTCTACGAGACCCCCGGTTTATTGGTTTTACTTTTCAAGCACAAGATACAAAGTTTGAAAGAAGTGCGGAAGTTCTTACCACCATAACAAATGCTTCATATTGATAAAATGTTACCGAGAAACTTACAGAGAGCGAAAACAACTTTATAAGCAAACAACTCAAAACTTGTTTTTAAAAAAGAAATCTACAAATCTGTCTACAAGTGCTTGTGAATCGGCGATCGCGTCTACAAATGATGGTGTGCGTGAGTCTACTGCATGTTTAAGTGATTCAGAAAACGATTATGATATTTTTTTTATTATGAATGATCTTGACATTCTTTTTACTTTACATAAAACATTATTTATATTCTCCTGTTGTTTTATTGCCATTTATTTACGAGTATTATAAATTGTATCGGTAAAATATTTTTCTAGGAATGATATACAATTTATTGCAACTATGGGAAATTATTGCTCTGTTTCACGAGTTTTTACTTAACTTGTATAGCGAGACATTACTGTATATATATCAAGCCATCTCATGGAGCCACCTAACCAGAGTGTGGGATGCACGTATTTCGGAGTGATTACCTCCTCTTCAGTTGCAGAGGCCGGAAAGGCAGACGCTGCGAACTGACACAAGAGAGAGATCCCTCATAATATTTCCGTCACCATTCAATGATTGGTTGTACTATTCATCAGCTCTCCGTAACCAAAATATGGAGTGACAGCGCTAAGCAATGGTGTGTACAAATACAAACTTGTTACCAGTTCAATACATATTTGCTGTCAACAGCTACACACTGCTTATGCTGTCAACATGTCGACATTATGTCTAATCAGTCAACATATCATCGAACTTTACTTGGTGGTTTTAAACTCAGTTGTCGTGTTGGTTTCATTTAGTTCAATGCAAATTTATCCTGAAGAGTTTTTGTCTGAAACTCGAAGCGATATATTTTGACTGTGGTTCCATTTCGCTGAGTGCCGTTTCGTTTGACTTGTGACAATTGTTCAACCACTCATATGTGTCTGTGTGTGTGTATAAATACATATATGTAACCTATAGAGTAGATTACATGACAAGCACTAATTTAGCCGTTTCTCTGTAAACAGGATAAAATGGCGAACAACCTGAATCGATTTTCGAATCTTGTTGGATTCTCATCAGAGGTGTCTGCATCAGTTTGACCAATCCCAGATGCACAGAGAGAGAGGGGAGAGAAAGAAAGAAAGAAAGAAAGAAAGAAAGAAAGAAAGAAAGAAAGACAGATTTATCTCTCTATATTACAATATTACGCAGTCAATTGTTTGATGTTTGCTGATCAGAGGTACATATTATTGACTGATAAAATTTTTATAGATCATTCTGACACAAACCTGCGCGCGCGTGCACACACACACACACATCACACATACACACGCACACAAACACACACACGCTAAATCAGACACACCACCACCGCCGCCGCCAGCACTGCACCGTCACCACCGTCACCACCCGCAGTTGATGTTTCATCTTGAAGCGTTCTATAATAAAGTATATAGTCAATACACTATGTGGACGCACAACTTGCAGGAAATAGCAGCTAAACTTCGGTCCAGTCATTACTGCTGCCTTCAGAGAGTAATATTGAATAAAAGGATTCTAAAGGATTCATGAGATGCGATGGTCATTGCTAGAGTGGCTTTTGGCCATAACTAACTTGAAACAACTAAAAATAAAAATAATGAGGCGCAAGTGGGGTTGTGGGGTTAGACGTGTCTGCTCCGCAGCCGCATAGTTCCAGGCGTGTCACGTTAGGCAAGTTCCTTCTACAATAGCCGCGGGCCGACCAAAGACTTGTGAGTGGATTTGGTGGACGGATGGAAACTGAAAGAAGCTTATCATATATATATATATATACACACACACAAACACATACACACACACACACACACAAACACACACACACACACACACACATACATACATATATATATATATATATATATATATATATAGACGCAGGAGTGGGTGTGTAGTAAAGAGCTTGCTTACAAACCACATGGTTCTGGGTTCGGCCCCACTGCGTGGCACCTTGAGCAAGGGTCTATTGGGGCCTCATGAATTGTCCGAAAGCAACCGCAAATGCCGAGTTGACATCTGCTCTTCTCTCCATTCTCGCGAACTCATTTCACCCTTCTTGGATAGACTTGTGACTAGTGACGGAAAATGGATCTTCTATCGAAATGTTAAACATCGTAAACAGTGGCTTGGTAAAAGGGAAAAAGCTCAACCACAGTCAAGGAGGGAATTTCATGGGAAAAAGGTTCTTCTCTCTATCTGGTGGGATTCCAAAGGAGTAATTCACTTCGAATTGTTACCACCTAATGCAAGAATCAATGCGCAAGTCTATTGTCAGCAATTAGAGCGTTTGAACCAAGCTTTGAAGTTTAAAAGGCCCGCTTTAGTGAAT
>NC_142937.1:29685902-29690902 GCF_046866305.1 Octopus bimaculoides
GTCTTCTCTCTTGCATTTGCTGTCTGACAAGGTTTTGACGATCTTTGCCTCTTATCAGATTCGTCTTGTCTCCTCTGAGCAGCTACAATTAGCGTTTCGGTCTCTCGCTTCAGGTTTCTGTTTGTTAATCATATCCCATACTGTACCACAATTCAACATAGATTTCTGAAATCCAACGAACATTTATGCAGATATAACAGTTTAAAGGATAAGCCTATTATAATGAATAATACTAAGTGGACTTTACCTTTTTCTCTTTCTTTTTCTTTTTTCTTTGTAATGTAATCTTGGGACTGAAAATGTCTGCGGCTGAAGATAGCTTTAAACCATCCTTTATATCAACAATATATACTGATGTAATGACAGTTTGTGTATAAAGCTTGAAACACGTGTACCGCGATATCTTTTGTGTTCTGTTTTCAATTTACGTTATATATATATATATATATATATATATATATATATATATACGTGTGTGTGTGTATGTATATATGTAAATATAAATATAGTGCTGGAGTGTAGAGGGTTTATTGTGGAGCTGCAGTATATAATTAGTATTTATTGTATTGGTATTTAGAATAATGATTCCTAACTTAGCGATAAGATTATATATTTTACAGGAGATGTATATATTTGATTGGACGGAACTTCGAAACTTGACAGGTATTTATCTTATCGACCATAGAAGGGTGAAATAAATAATTCGATAGTGATGAGATTTGAACGCCAGTTTCAAAAACGTCGTAATTAAAACAAAACATTGGCTCCATGAGCTACCAATCCTGTTATTTCAGTTCCCATAGGATTTGAACTGAAACTATAAAAATACATTTTATTCCAGATGACATCCTACCAAATCATATCACTTTCTCATAATTCTTTCTTCCAAAATGGTGAGCTGGCAGAATCGTTAGTGTACACCGGGAAAAATGCTTCGTCTGTTTGTGTGTTCTAAAATCAAATTCTGCTGAGCTCAACTTTGCCTTTCGATCTTTAGCGATCGACAAAGTAAGTACCAGTTGAGTACTGGGGTCAATATAATTGAATGGCCATCTCCACCCTCCGAAACTTCTGGATTTGCACCAACATTTGAAACCATTAAGCCTTTCTACTTAGGCAGAAACCATTAAGCCTTTCTACTTAGGCAGAAGGCCTGAAATTTGGCGTGGGGTGTTAGTTGATTATGTCGATCCCAATGCTCAGTTGTTACATTATTTTATTGACCCCTAAAAGGATGAACAGCAGGGTTGAACGCGGTGAAATTTGAACTGAGAACTTACGGCCGAAAGAAATGCTACTAAACATTTTGTCCGGCAAGCTAACGATTTTGTCAGCTCAACGCCCTACCACTCTGTGATAACGAGAGTTTAAGTTTTCCACCAAGTGAAACTGTAGTGAAGACCGGTAGAAATGATAGGTGGGCAATTAGCAGTAATGATAGAGCGTTGTGCAGAGGAGTGGCTATTTTTGCCCCGATTCTTTGAGTTCTGAGTTCGAATCCTACCCAGGTCAACTTTGCCTTTCATCATTCCGAGACGGATGATATACAAAAATAACAGCCAAGTACAAGGGTAGATTGGAATTGCTTGATCAGGACTGGGCCATGACTGAAATATAACAACAGCAGTAAGTTGTCTTATTCGGTAAATCTGTTGGTCCTGTGCCTCCCCTTTAAAAGTATTGCCTGCAATAGTTTACATGTAAGATTAGAGTTATGATAGACTTATGTGACGTTCATAAACAGGATTGCTTTCTATCTTATTTACTTTTCTACATTACGGTGACGGTGGAACAAAGAAAAAAGGCGTATACATACATATATATATATATATATATATATATATATATATATATATATATATATATATATATATATTGATGTGTGCCTTTGTGTGTATGTAAGTATATGCATGTATGCATGAATATATATATAGATAGATAGATAGATAGATAGATAAAAACATGTTGAAAAAATAATCTGTGAATTTTATAAAATAATTAAAGTGTGTATTATATTTTTCTTCGTAGTTTTTTTTAGCGCTAACATCAGCAACAGCAACGGTAGTAGTAGTAGTAGTAGTAGTAGTAGTAGTAGTAGTAGTAGTAGTAGTAGTGGTGGTGGTGGTGGTGGTGGTCATCGTCGTCGTCGTCGTGGTGATGGTGGTGGTGGTAGTAGTTGTAGTAGTAGTGGTGGTCGTCGTCGTCGTCGTGATGGTCGTGGTGATGGTGGTGGTAGTAGTAGTTGTAGTAGTAGTAGTGGTGGTGGTGGTGTTGGTGGTGGTCGTGGTGATGGTGGTGGTGGTAGTAGTTGTAGTAGTAGTAGTGGTGGTGGTGATGGTTGTCGTTGCCGTTGTCGCGGTGATGGTGGTAGTAGTAGTAGTAGTAGTAGTAGTAGTAGTAGTAGCAGCAGCAGTAGTAGTAGTAGTAGTAGCTGTTGTTGTTGTTCTATTGTTGTTGTTGTAGAAGCAGAAGGACAACAATAGCAACAAGTTGTGGTAGCAGCAGCAGCAGCTCTTCCTCGCGTATGGTGACATTTAAAAAGTCTT
Organism: Octopus bimaculoides; assembly: GCF_046866305.1. NCBI lineage: Eukaryota > Metazoa > Mollusca > Cephalopoda > Octopoda > Octopodidae > Octopus > Octopus bimaculoides. The sequence continues at coordinate 29,688,449 of NC_142937.1, forward strand.
CAACGAAACAGGTAAAGACATGGAGAAGCTATTTTCTTTTCCCTTTCTTTCATTTTCTTTTGTGTGTGGCACTTTTATTTATTTATTTAAAATTATTTTATGGTTTGTATTTGTTTCTATGTTGTTTTGTATTATTGGCATGAAGAAATGACAGCGGGTTTGATAGGATTGCAATAAAGTTTTAAACATGAGATAAATATATATACGAAGAAACAAATGTAGTTAGACGCAATTTCTATGTACGTGAGAGAGGCACAGAGAGAGAGAGAGAGAGAGAGAGAGAGAGAGAGAGCGGGAGACAGAGATTGTGTGTGTGTGTGTGTGTGTGTGTGTGTGTGTGTGTGTTGGTGTGCTGGTGTGCTAATATCTTCAGTTTTTTTTTCTCTCACTCCTGTCAGTGACAAACTACAGAGGTTTGTAAATATACCTGTACATTCTATAAACAGACTACATAGTGTTATATATATATATATATATATATATATATATATATATATACGTGTGTATGTTTGTGATTGAGTGTACATTCGTGTGTGTCTGCGTTTGTGTGCGTGTGTGTACATATATATATATATATATATATATATATATATATATATATATATATATATATACATACATACGTTTCTGAATATTTGTATCCTCAGAAATTTTATATATGTATGTATGTATGCATATATATCTGTGTGTGTATATATATATATATATATATATATATATATATATATATATATATATATACACACATCTATATATGTATATATATATACATTCATATATATATGTGTGTGTATGTATGTATACGTACATACATACATGAACGTATATAAAAAATATCTGTATATATGTATATATATTTCTATATGTACACACATAATGCATAAATTATATATACATATATATATATATATATATATATATATATATATATATATATATATATATATATATATATATATATATATATATATGAACAGGAAGAAAATATGCGTGATATAAAAATTGCATTAATTCCTATTTCATCCTTGTTCTTCTGTTTTTCTTGTACATTTCTTTTTTTCATGTCTATGTCACTTTTATAACAATTTTCCCCACCATTTTTTTCCTTCTTTTATTTCCCATCCATACATTTTCTCGCTACATGCAACATATATATGTCCAAATCTTTTGACTCCTCTCTCATTCTATTTTCTATTGCCTTTTTTTTTTCTTTTCCATCTTTTTATTTCGTTTGTTTGTTTGTTTTTATTTTCACCCAAAATATTATTCTGACAAACAGATATCAAATTTCTTCACACGAAATTCTTCTGTTCTACACATGCACGTCATCAGGGTCCATAAGTGTAGCTGAGATCAATTCTACTACGCTACTTGTACTGATACTACTACTAATGGTAATCACGCTACTACAACGAATACTATTATTAATGACGACGATGATGATGATTCTTTCTACTATAGGCACAAGGCCTGAAATTTCGGTGAATGGAGATGAGTCGGTTACACCTTATCGTTCGACTTATTTTATTGACTCCGAAAGAATGAAAGGCAATATCGACTTCGATGCAATTTGAACTCAGTACATAAAGAAGAACGGGATACTGCTGAGAATTTTGTCTGGCATGCTAACGATTCTGCCACCTCCCTTCCTTTAATAATAATAATAATAATAATAATAATAATAATAATAATAATAATAATAATAATAATAATAATAATAATAATAATAATAGGAAGACATTATGTCCGCTAATGTTTCAAGTTAGCGCTCTTTTAAGTCAGAGTAATGTAACTATATGATTCGATAGAGATCGAGTATATAAGCACAAGATTACGTTTTATATGAAACGAGTGCTGAGGTCGACATGATCGTTAGCAGGGCGCGGGCATTGTCACAATCTAATAACTGGAACGTTTAAGAAATTCCAAGGAGAGAATATTTGTTTCCATATCTTTACACACGTAGTGAGATTATTCTCTCAGTTCAATGGAACATTTATTCATAATATTTATGATGATGATGTTTATAATAGAGGACGAGTTGTTCGATATAAGCTGTGTCTAAGAGGCGTACATTCATGGTATGTTGGGTGAGACCTGCGCATAAATGTATGATTGTGATTGTTCTTCGAATAGGTCGGCTCTTCCAGTGAGATAGAATCTGGTCGTAGCACGTTTTCAAATCCAATAATACAGATTGAGAAAAAAGATTAAGTTTGCTAGAATTGTGTTTTGTCTTGAAATAAACTAGTTTGTATATAGAGATTTCAGTAATAAATTACACCAGCTGAATGGGCTCAGAATAGTAGCGGTACACCACAAGACATAATGTGCGGATGTGTGTATGTATGTGTTTATATACGTATTCTTTCTTTTACTTGCTTCACTACGTGCCTGATATATATATATATATATATATATATATATATATATATATATATATATATATATACA
>NC_142937.1:29698402-29715902 GCF_046866305.1 Octopus bimaculoides
TTTATATACATGTGTGTGTATGTGTGTGTACGATAGACTGTCTGCATGTGTATGTCTGTGTGTGTCTAGCGGTCGCTGGTCTATGTATATGTGTATTTATTCATGTATGCATATATCTGTGTGTGCATTTAATTTAACAGATGCCCCCCGTCTTTCGCTGATGTGATTTTGACTTAACTGGACAGCAGGGGTTAGAGGAGTTATGTTGTAGTTATGTTACGAGTGCGGTGGGTGAGGCGGTGGGATGAGTGCAGTGGGCGATAAACTATTGATGCATGCTGCAGTATGGATCATGGTGGTGTTAGCGCTAGCGTTGGTAATTGTTGTCTATAATGGCGGCGTTAGTATTGGTCGGGATAGAAGTGGTTGCGGTACTGGGGATGATGGTAGTGTTTTGTTGTTGGTGGCAGTGGTGGTGATGGTGGTGAAGGTTTCGTATTGACAGGGATGGTAGTGTTTGCGATATTAAGGAGACGGTAATGATGCTGTTGTAGAGGTAGATGGTGTTGGTGGCGGTAATAATGGTAGCGGTTGTGACGATGGTTGTGGTGATGGCGGGCGTGGCAGTGTTAGAGTTTTTGTTACTGAAGTTGGCGGTTGTCGTGGTGGCAATGGTGGTGGAATTGCTGGTAGTGGTGCTGGTGGTGGTCGTCGTTGTCGTCGTGGCAGTTGTGTTGGTTGTGAAGGTGGTGGTGGTCGTCGTCGTCGTCGTCGTCGTCGTCGTCGTCGTCATCATGGTTGTGTTGGTGGGGAGAGAGGTGGGTGTGGTGGTGGTGGTGGCGGCGGCGGTGGTGGTGGTGGTAGTGGTGATCGTGATCATGGTCGTGGTAGTGGTGGTGGTGATAGCCGTGGTGTTGGTGATCGTCGTCGTGGTTGAGTCGGTGGTGGCGGCGGTGGTGATCGTGATCATGGTTGTGGTTGCGGTGGTGGTGGTGGTCGTCGTCGTCGTCGTCCTCGTCGTCGTCGTCGTCATCATGGTTGTGTTGGTGGGGAGAGAGGTGGGTGTGGTGGTGGTGGTGGCGGCGGCGGTGGTGGTGGTAGTGGTGATCGTGATCATGGTCGTGGTAGTGGTGGTGGTGGTGATAGCCGTGGTGTTGGTGATCGTCGTCGTGGTTGAGTCGGTGGTGGCGGCGGTGGTGATCGTGATCATGGTTGTGGTTGCGGTGGTGGTGGTGGTGGTCGTCGTCGTCGTCGTCGTCCTCGTCGTCGTCGTCCTGGTAGCAATGGAGTTGGTGTGGATCGATGTGGCAGTATTGATTGCGAATCAATGCCGTTGTTTGTTGTGATGATGGTGATGTTGCTAGAAGTGTTTTGTAGCAAAATAATAATGAGCGAAGGTGGAGTATACGTGTGCTCTGATGATTTTAGTGGCTGTGGTGTTTATATGGGTGTCACCAGTGGTGGTAGTAGTCGTTGTGGTTGTAGTATAGTACATACCCGGATGTTTGCGGTGGCAATTTTTTAAAAACACATCAATATTCTGAAATTTTCAATTAATTTATGTATTCAACACCATATAGATGTGTGTGTGTATGTCTGTGTGTATGTATCTGTGTGTGTGTGTGTGTGCGCGCGCGTGTGATTTCTTCTAAATTGATTGCTTTCGTTGCAACTGAGGAGCTCAATCTAGCCTTACAAAAATCAATTTAACGGGACCCTGACGGGTACTACTTTTCCGGATCAGAACGGATCTGGGAATACTAGGGATTAAGGGATAACTCAGTGCCCCCAACAACTTCAGAACTTCCATATCGGACCATCTCCACCAGACGCAGTTGAATGTCATACCCAAGACATCAAGTGGTGATGCTCTAGTATGGGAGTCCTGGAGTTGTTGGGGAGCGTGGAGTCACCCTTAATCACCATTATTCCCAGGTCCGTTCTGGGAGTCCTGGAGTTGTTGGGGAGCGTGGAGTCACCCTTAATCACCATTATTCCCAGGTCCGTTCTGGGAGTCCTGGAGTCGTTGGGGAGCGTGGAGTCACCCTTAATCACCATTATTCCCAGGTCCGTTCTGGGAGTCCTGGAGTTGTTGGGGAGCGTGGAGTCACCCTTAATCACCATTATTCCCAGGTCCGTTCTGGGAGTCCTGGAGTTGTTGGGGAGCGTGGAGTCACCCTTAATCACCATTATTCCCAGGTCCGTTCTGGGAGTCCTGGAATTGTTGGGAAGCGTGGAGTCACTCTTAATCTCCATTATTCCCAGGTCCTTTATTCCCAGGTACGATCTATTAGGGAACTATCTAAGGGTTAAACAGATTTTGCTAAGGTTCGGTTGAGCTCCTTAATTGCAGTAAAAACAATCAATCTAGAAGAAAAACTCCAAAATGAACGCCTTCTTCCAACATAGCCGAAGCCAGCATAGAAGAGTACGGCAGATGGACCTAATATGAGAACATGGGTTCATACTATGGAAGCAAGTATCTCATGTCTGTTCGCATTCTGCCGCAGGCGGGGTTAGCAGGAAATTTTGATAATGAGGATTAATATTTGAAATGGGAAAATGAAGAATGGTTGACTGGAAAATCACAAGCACTTTTAACTTTAAAAATTTAAATCTTGAAGTGGCAACTAACTTAGAAATATATATTTTTTTTTAAATCATTCCTTACTATGTCTACTTCAAAACTCTGGGACAGTCCGCTACATGTAGCTGCTACATGTAGCTGCTACATTAGGACCCAAGCTGGCAAGCCAGATGCATGAGTTCCATGTATGGATCCGGGTTTGGTTGCATACATAAGTACTCCCCCTAGAATGGCGGCATCATGAGGGCGAATTATTATCTACAATGGTAGATTTCTTTCTGTAACAATATCACAAACCAACAATTTTATTTTATCGTTTTATTTTTATTATTCTTTTTATATTCTTTTTATTTTTTAATTTTAATTAATGTTCAGTTCGTTTAATAAAAGCGATAGGCTGGAACCAAAGTAGAAAAGTATGAAGTAATTGTGGTTATTTAAGAGTTCCTGCTGTTACTGTTGTTGTTTGCTTTCGTTATTATAATCATTATTATTATTATTATTATTATTATTATTATTATTATTATTATTATTATTATAGACGTCCCACAGTATACAATATCGTGAGTTTGTTGATTGAAGATATTTTGTCGATCTGCTCAACTAAACTTTTTCAATGCAGTGCCCCAGCATGGCCGCCATCTAATGACTGAAACAAGTAAAAGATAAACGATAAAAGAGTATTGTTGTTGCTGTTGTTGATATTCTTTTATTTGTTTCAGTCATTTAACTGCGGCCATGCTAGAGTACCGCGTTCAATCGAACAAATTGCCCCCGGGACTTATTCTTTGTAAGCCTAGTACTTATTCGATCGGTCTCTTTTGCCGGGAACGTAAACACACCAACACCGGTTGTCAAGCGATGTTGGTGGGGGGGACAAATACAGGCACACAAACATATATATATATATATATGTACATATATACGACGGGATTTGGTAGACGGAAACTGAAAGAAGCCCGTCGTATATATTTATATACGCGCATATAAACGACGGGCTTCTTTCAGTTTCCTCCTACCAAATCCACTCACAAGGCTTCGGTCGGCCCGAGGCTATAGTAGAAGACACTTGCCCAAGGTGCTACACAGTGGGACTGAACCCGTAACCATGCGGTTGATAAGCAAGCTACTTACTCCACTGCCACTCCTGTTCCTGTTGTTGTTGTTATATGTTTGTTTAACATTCCATTGGGATCGACAAGCTGTTAGTTTCATTTTAGACCTGTGGTCCGCCATATTTTTATATTTTGCTGGTTTCACTATCACTATTCAGTGTTATAATTGTAATTAATTAATTAACTGATGACAATGATGTTGTCGTTGTAATTAAATTGATGCATGATATTGTTGTTGTAATTAATTAAATAATTCATGTTGCCGTCATCGTCATCGTCATCGTCGTCATCGTCGTCGTTGTTGTTGTTGTTGTTATTGCTGCTGTTACTGTTGTTGTTGTAGTTGGCGTTATAGCGTTTAATTTCGTTGCTATAGATGCTGTGGTGTTACTACGATTATTGTTGTTACTGCTGTTGTTGTCGACAATGACGACGATGATGATGATGATGATGATGATATAAGAATCGTTGTTGCCCTGGCTGTCGGTGTTGTGTCACTTTAGTAGTTGTGATTGATAGCACAGTTGATAATGCAGCTATTCTCGTTGCCGAAACTCGAAACTGTTGTTGCTGCTGTTGCTGTTCTTGTTCTTGTTCTTGTTCTTGTTCTTGTTCTTGTTGTCGCCGCTGTCGTTGAAGTCGTCGCTATCCTTATGTACGGCAAAGTTTGAGTTACAAAACGCGATTCCTTTAGCTTTTGATTTCAATTTCGTCCGAGATCGATGAAATGAAGAACCAATCAAATACTGAGATCGATAGTATCGAGTAATAGCCCCTCCCCTCAAACCTGCTGGTCTCGTGCCTAAAACAAAACCAGCTATTATACTGTATATGTCTGGTTCCATGGTGTAGTGATTATCAGATCTGTTTAACACGCAGAAGGTCGTGAGTTCGTAACTTGCTGGAACCTAAGTTTCTTTTAGGCGCAGATGTGGCTGTGTGGTAAGAAGCTCGCTTCCCAATCACATGATTCCGGGTTCAGTCCCACTGAGTGGCACCTTAGGCAAGCGTCTTCTACTAAAGCCTCAAACCGACCAAAGCCTTGTGAGTGGATTTGGTAGACGGAAACTGAAGGAAGCCCGTCGTTTATATGTGTGTGTGTGTGTGTGTAACCACAATGTAACCACATGTGAATAGCTGGCGATTTTTTTCCTCTTAGACTTTCCTCTGTCTCCTGTTTCTGAAGATCTTTGCTCGAAACGTAAAACCACCTTTCTTTCCTTCACTGAGCGTCTGCTAATACTTTACATGTACCACGTCCTCGCGTTGCTGCCTTTTTGTGTTTATTCTTCGTTTTTGGGGGATTTGTAGCAGAAGATGTTTTCCCAAATTGCTATGCAGTAGGATTGAACCTGAAACTTCATATTTGGGAAGTAAGCTTCATACCACATCACCATGCCTGCGCTTATATGATGTTTATCTTAAAACAGTGTTTATGTCTTGTAAGGTTATTGAAGTTGCAGTGATTTCTCTGTGAGTTTCTTATACCTGTTCGGTCTGAGCTGCTACTGTAGTCGTTTTCGGCGTTGTTGCATACTTTGGCTGATATTTTGAAGTGATTTTAAGAGTTGAATATCCAGCGGCAACTATTTGTAACCATCGCATATCCAAATGGTTTTTCACACTCGGTATTTTTGTTTCCTTATGTAGGCAGTCTCTGTGAATGTAATGAATCTATAAGCTCACGTGATTTGTAATACGCTTTTTCATTTACCTCATGATTCATTGCAGTTTGTTGTGGATATAATGGTGCTACACTGTGGGACTGAACCCGTAACCATGTGGTTGGTAAGCAAGCTACTTACTCCACTACCACTCCTGCTCCTGTTGTTGTTGTTGTTATATGTTTGTTTAACATTCCATTGGGATCGACAAGCTGTTAGTTTCATTTTAGACCTGTGGTCCGCCATATTTTTATATTTTGCTGGTCTCACTATCACTATTCAGTGTTATAAGAAATACTTCTGCGTGTCGAATAAATATATTTCAACTAACCTCCAAACTGTGATTATCCTTTTCTATTCTAAGCACAATTTGGGGGGGGGGGGGAGGGGCCAGTCAATTACATCGACCCCAGTACGCAGCTGATACTTAATTTTTCGACCCCGAAGGGATGAATAGCGAAGTCGACCTCGGCGGAATTTGAACTCAGAGCGTAAAAACAGACGACATGCCGAATAGACGCGTTTGGGCCATGATGTGTCTGATATAATTTGTACGATACTGTTGTTGTAATTCACTCTATGCTGTACAAATGGTTGCTTTCGTCTGAGCGTTGTTTTGCTTTCTTTATTGTGTACACAAGGTGGGAAGTGAATATCGTGGCGTTGTTCGTAACTCCTGTTCTTTGTGTGTGCATTGTGCTTGTGTTCATGAATGGTACTTGGTTACCTTTGATGTCCTCAGGTACAGCCGACAAAAAATGTTTGCAAGTTATATCATTTGACGTTGTTACTGTCACTCGGGTTACTGCATAGCTGTTGTTGTTGTCGTTGTTGTTGTTATTGACGCTGTTAATTATTCTATAGAATGTTTTATTATTAATTTCATGATTTTTGACGAATACAATTGGCCAGTTTTCTGTTTTTGTTTCATTTAATTCTTTTTTTTTTTTATTTTGATGTTGAATTCTATTTCAACCATGTTTATGTTGTATCGTATTTTCTCAACATTTCTATCCCTGCTTTGTAATTGGGTGTCTTATGTTTCTAAGTTTTTTCAGTTTATCTTTTAGATGTGTCTCTAAATATTTTGCTGATTGTATATCATGCTGTCTCTCTGAACAATTGTGACGATGGTCAGTTCTGAAGAAACTTCATTCTCTACATTATTTACATTTGACGGATACTTGTCCTCATCTTGCTTGTTATCACAACATTTCGGCTGATTTACTCTCCAGCCTTCATCAGGTGTCCTGGTGGAATTTTGAACCCAACCCTAGGTTCTCATTCCTAAGATATTTTTGCTGATGTTATTATTATTATTATTATTATTATTATTATTTATTCAAGGTACTGCCTGGAATTGAACTCGCAATCTTGAGTTTAAGAGCCCACGGGCATATAGCGTAATGGTTAAGAGCGAGTTCAATTCCAGGAAGTACCTTAAATAAATAAATAAATAAATAAATAAATAATAATAATAATAATAATAATAATAATAATAACACAGTTACAACAGAAACAGGAAGCAAGAGTAAGAGAAAGTTGTGTTGAAAGAGTACAGCAGGTTCGCCACCCCCACCCGCCCCCTCGTGAAGCTTTAGGTGTTTTCGCTCAATAAACACTCACAACGCCCGGTCTGGGAATCGAAACCGCGATCCTATGATTGCGAGTCCGTTTCCCTAACCACTGGACCCTTGCGCCTCCACTATATATATATATATATATATATATATATATATATATATATATATATATATATATATATATATATATATATATATATATATATATATATATATATATATATATATATATATATATATATATATATATATATATATATATATATATATATATATATATATATATATATATATATATATATATATATATATATATATATATATGTGTGTGTGTGTGTGTATGCATGTATATATGTGTGTATTTATATACATATATATATGTGCGGGTATGTGTGTCTCATAACGCTATTGTAAAAGAACCTGTCTCGTCTGATTTGAGTTTAATTTAAAATGGTAAATGTCTCGTGTTAAGTTTGTAAGAATGTTTTCCGAATAATGAATATCGAAAGTGACGATAAAATCTTTTATTTCCCTAGAAGTATTTTTTAATTCCATTAATGTTGTGTTGTTTATTTTTGTGTGAGTAATGTTTATTTTTAGATGTATTAAGTGTGGAGTTGTTACGTTGAGAAGGGAGATAAAAATAGTACTTCCTGTTTAAATTTTTGTTGTTGCTATTAATTTTATTGTTATTTTTCCAATAAATCATTATTTTTCTCAGTTGTTTGCAAATATTATTTGGTCATTGGCTGTTGTATTTGTGAAGGTTTTCAAAACTTTCTAAAACAATTTTATTTAGTTTAGCGACAAACGTCGTTTTCTGACGGCGGCGTTTGCAGTGATTGTAAAAACATACTTCTGCGTGTCGAATAAATATATTTCAACTAAGCTCCAAACTGTGATTATCCTTCTCTATTCTAAGCACAATTTTGGGGGAGGGAGCCAGTCGATTAGATTAACCCCAGTACGCAGCTGGTACTTAATTTTTCGACCCCGAAAGGATGAATGGCGAAGTCGACCTCGGCGGAATTTGAACTCAGAGCATAAAGACAGACGAAATACCGCTATGCATTTCGCCGGGCGTGCTAACGTTTCTGTCAGCTCACCACCTTCCAAACGGTGATTATCCTGGCATTCTTTTTTCCATATTATATCCTTTATTGCAAAGGCGCGTGGCGTAGTGCTTAGGTATGTTACACTCACAATCGTGAGATTGTAGGTTCGATTCCGGATCGAGTGCGCGTTGTGTCTTTGAGCAAAACACTCCGGTGCACTCAGCTTTAAATGGTAACCCTGCAACGGACTAGCCTTCCAATCTGAGGGAATGTTACCCTGTTTGTCTAGCGAGTGAGGAGGCATCATTCGAAAGCTAAAATGATGCAAAGCGATGCATAACACCATCCGATAGTCTGGTCTGTCACGTGACCATAATACACATTATTATTGCCGCTGATTTTTTATAATACTGTTGCCATTGCCGTTGAGGCGATTATAGCTGTTTACAGTGTTCTTAACGACATAAACTAGAGCTAGAAACTTGTGAGCAGTTCAAATATGTTCGAGGCATATTCAAAACCGCAAGAAAGCCATTCTTGTTGTAAACAAATAGATTTAAATACATTAAGTCAGTCAAGCCCGCCCTCTACACATATCGTTGGATGAATGCATTTTAGAGTAGTTATCTCCTCTTCACCATCGGACTCTGGAAAGTGAGGCGCGATCCGGGCTGCCGATCAGCGAAATCAGCCACAGTACTTTGACTAGAATCTAATAAGTCCTGATCACTCGTTGTCAGTTCGCAACGCCTCGCTTTCAAGTGTACGATGTTGAGGAGGAAATAACTACACCGAAATACATGCATCCATCGATGCAGGTAGAGGATATTCTCGATTGACCTGGTGTGTTTACACCTATTTGTCTACAATGAGTATTTTCTCCTTCTCAAAATACAGTGAATGGGTTTTTTACATGTTGGAATATGCCTCAAACGTATTTAAAGTGGATACAAGCTTATATTTGCACACATCACTGCTAAGCGCTTCTAATCCGTATAAACAACGACTATAACACATCAGCCCTGTTGAAGTAAAATTATTATCAAAGGCGCTCCAGAAGCGGCCATTCTCCTTTCCTGTTTATTATTATCAATTATTAGATATGCAACGTATATCCAAAAATATACAATGATATACAATATCCACTTTGCTGTTTTTTGCAGAAGAGTGTCATTTTAAGGAATATTTAGCTGCTATTACTATCGAGTCGAGTAAACTTGTTGACGTTGTTCTTACTGTTGTTGCTTTCTATGTATCCTACGATCAGCCCAGATTTAGGATCACAGACTAGTCGGAGTGCTCCAACTACGATCATCTCATTTTGTTTTAAATGTATGAAATTTAGTTATTATTTCTAGCAAGTAGAGCGACCATATAGTGGTTTGTTCTCTGGTTTATCAAATGGATGGATACAATGTGGTAATCTGGTCTTATTGTATTAATCATTCATTATACAGTTTGTTTTCTATGATTGTAGATCAGCTAAATTTGGATTAATCTGGGTCAACGACAATTTCACCGATCTGAGACAACCTTTAAAATATTACAACCTGTAAAATATTCGCCATTTTCTTCTTCTTCTTCTTCTTCGTCTTCTTCTTCCATTTCTTCGTTTTCTTCTTCCATTTCCTCGTTTTCTTCTTCTTCTTCTTCTTCTTTTTCTTCTTCTTCTTCTTCTTCTTCTTCTTCTTCTTCTCCTCTTTATTTTTTCTTCTTCGTCATCGTCTTTCCTCCTCTTCCTCCTTCTTTTTCTTCTTCCCCTCCTCCTTCATTTTCCTTCCTCTTCATCATCATCATCTTTCCTCCTCTTCCTCCTTCTTTTTCTTCTTTCCACTCCCCCTCCTTTTTCTTTTTCCCTCCTCTTTTTTCTTCTACGTCGTCGTCGTCTTCTTTTTTCCTCCTCCTCCATTTTTCTTTTTCCCCTCCTCCTTCTTTTTGTTCTCCCCTCCTCATTCTTCTTGGAGGGAGACGTTCTGCTTTGTTTTTTACTGTTTTTGCTCCGCTCATTGGTGATGAGGTTATAGCTGCTATTTAATTAATTTATTTATTTATCTGACTCGTTTATTTCCTCGTGAGGTTTACCTCCCTTTCGGTATGAATAATTTTACAAAGTATTCGAATGAAAACAAAGCAAATTTGATGTTTACAGAGGAATCAGTGACTGACAAGGAAATCACGTGATACGGTGTCATATGACATATCAATCCTTGCTATGAGAGAAAAAGGAACGGATCGGGTGAGACGGAGAGAGAAAGACAGAGACAGATAGACAGACAGACAGAGACAGATAGACAGACAGACAGAGACAGATAGACAGACAGACAGAGACGGAGAGAGAGAGACAGACAGAGACAGATAGACAGACAGACAGACAGAGACAGATAGACAGACAGACAGAGACAGAGAGGGGGGAATATTTACGAACGGATTCATAGATTGTGATATGGAAACAATGGTGAGAGAGGGAGGGAGATTATGTAAGAGATTGGAAGAAGGTGTGAAAGAAACCTGAAGAGAAAAGATGAAAGTTAGATTAAGAGAGTAAGAAATATGGAGAAATTTCGAGGAATAAAAATGAGACGAAGAAGACATGGTTGGGATATGGAAAAGGACGGAGAGTTCTAGGTGAGGAGAAAAGTGAGGGAGAGAGAGAGAAAGAAATTTAGGTAATAAGAAAATGGGAGATTTCATGAAGGATGAAGAAAGAGAGAGAGTGGGAGAGAGAATGAAAAAGAGAGAGAAGGAGAAAGATAGAGAGATAAACAGAAACAGTAAGATGGATGAAGAAAGATAGAGAGAGGAAGACTTCGAGATTGAGAACAAATGAGAGATAATAGAACAAACGCAAAGAGATGGAGAGAGAGAGAGGAAGAGAGAGAGGAGAGAGGAGAGAGGAGAGAGAGAGAGAGAGATGGAGGAAGAGAGAGAGAGAGATGGAGGAAGAGAGAGAGAGAGAGAGAGGAAGAGAGAGAGAGGAAGAGAGAGAGAGGAAGAGAGAGAGAGGAAGAGAGAGAGAGGAAGAGAGAGAGAGGAAGAGAGAGAGAGGGAGAGAGAGAGAGGAAGAGAGAGAGAGGAAGAGAGAGAATGTGTGTGTGCGTGTGTGTGTGTGTGTGTGTTTGGACGGGAAGACATGAAAAAGAGGGCGAAAGAAAGGGAAAAGGAAAAAAGAAAGGAAGAAAGAAAGGAAAGAAAAGAATGTTTAAGAAGGAAAATTTCGTGAAGGGGAAGAGAAATTTTGGCTGAAGGAAGAGAGAGAGGGAGAGAGAGAGAGATGGAGAGAGGGAGAGAGAGAGGGAGAGAGAGAGGGAGAAGAGAAAGAAAATAGAGAGTAAGGGAGAGGGAGCGAGTGATTGTTCATTTATCTTTGAGCAGATAACAATCTCGACGGTAGGGAGGCGGTGGGGTGGGGAGAGGGCCATTGTTGCCATTAGAGATTTATAAATAGATTTGTCGTACCAACTACGACCACCACCACAACCACCACTACCACTGCTATTAACAAGAAATGAAAAGAAAGAGAGAATGGAAGGGATGAAAGCGGGGGGGGGGGGTAACGTTGATCCCCTGATTTAAGATGTTTGGTTTTTAAAAGTCTCTGCCGTGTTAAGCTACAAAGTCAGCAAATGGAAGTGTGTGTCGAATGGGGGGTAAAGAGGGGGGAGTCTCATGTAGTCACGTGGTTCAAGAGCTGTAGTGTGAGGAGGCGCTGAAAAGATGGAAGTTCAATCATTAATCATGATATCATTGATTGATTGAATGTCTAAGAGGATTTACTGAGTTAATCGGGCTTTTAATTCAGTCTTTGGAAAGAAATTTGCAATTTCCAGTCAGTTTAATAATCCGGAGCTTGTTTACATTTACTACCATCATCATCATCATCATCGTCATCCTCATCGTCATCGTCGCCATCATCATCATCACCAACATTATTTGTCTATCCGTAGCAAGTAAAAATATTATCATTATTATCATCATCATCATCATCATCATCATCATCATCATCATTATTATTATTATTATTATTATTATTATTACTATTATTACTATTATTATTATTATCATTGCCTTTGCACAGCTTCTAACGTTGGAGATGTACTACAGTGCCAGTTGTTCACTACCAGTGAACTAAGGTAACACCTTTATTTTTCGTATGTATATTTCTATGCATACCAGTGTGTGCGCACACACGCATGCGCGTAACATGTGCATTTGTGCGCGTGCGTGAGTCTACACGCGCAAAACATGCGTTGGAGATTGGTAAGCGTTAAGAATTGGTAGTTCTTGTTCACCATGCGATATTTTCCAACTAACTATTACCCATATACCAACATCAAACCAAGACACCACGTAACCTTCCTCGACCAATCGCAGCCCATCTTACGGCAATAGCAATCAGTTTCTGTCATTCAAAATGGCTGACGACTAGCATCACGCTTGAAACTTGACAGTACCAACAAAATTTAATAAAACTCTTTTTATTCATATATATATATTGACCGCTAAATCCACCGCCATGATTGACTGCTAAATCCATATTTTTTTCATTCTCTCTCTGTTTATTTTCTCTTATTCCTTTCTGTTGAGGAGCGTAGGCTCGAAACGTAAAAGACTTTCTCACATTCCCGAGCGTCAAACTAATACACCTGCTTGTTGTTTATACACCTGTCTTCGTCTTTTGTTTTTCTGTAAATTTCAACTATATATATAGCTATATATATGCATGTATGTATAAATATATATATATATATATATATATATATAGTGGCACCCCGTCGGTTACGACGACGAGTGTTCAAGTTGATCTGATCAACGGAACAGACTACTCGTAAAATTGATGTGCAAGTAGCTGAGCAATGCACAGACACGTGTACCCTTAACTTAGTTCTCGGGGAGATTCAGCGTGACACAGAGTGTGACAAGGCTGGCCCTTTGAAATACAGGTACAACGGAAACAAGAAGAGAGAGTGAGAGAAAGTTATGGGGAAAGAGTAGAGCAGGGTTCGCCACAACCCCCTGCCGGATCTTCGGGGAGCTTTAGGTGTTTTCGCTCAATAAACACTCTCAACGCCCGGTCTGGGAATCGAAACCGTGATCCTATGATCGCGAGTCCGCTGCCCTAACCAACGTGTCATTGCGCCTCTACAAGTATGTATGTATATATATATATATGCTTATATATATATATATATATATATATATATATATATATATATATACATATACATATACATAATATACATATATATATATATATATATATATATATATATATATATATATATATATATATATATGCATGTTTATATGCATATATATATAAATATATATACATACATATATACATACATATATATATATATATATATAGATATATATATATATATATATATATATATATATATATATATATATATATATAGTATGCGCATGCAGAACAGTGGGCGTCCAAACGATATATCTATTCAGTCTTAATGCATTTCGGTATATAATATTTGAATTATATGTAAATAATCATAAACGGGTTTGTGCTCGACCCAAGGCATCACAACGTTTAGTTTCATCATTTGACATTTTAGCATGCAGAGTTCAAGTTGTCACCATGCTGAATTTTTCTTTCATTCCTCAAAGGACAACAAAATAACTAATAATTGAATCAGTTCTCTGCAATCCTTACAGAAAGTTTAACAATGCTTCTTATCATCAAAAGAATTCAATTTCTTAACGAAATGGGTGCCTTTGAATCGTATTCAAAAATTTATTTTGTTTTCGTTTTTTTTTCTTTGTTATTTTTGTTTGTTTTTTGTTACTATTTTTACCATGTGCTTTATTAAATTTAAATTTATATTTATTGAAAGAATTCTTTTTTCAAATGTAAACGTTTGACAATGTTCATGAGTTAATGGTTTTAAAATAAATTCTTTGACAATTTTCATAGTATTTTAATATGGATATCATCTTTTACTTAAATCTTACCTTTATTTTCTTTATTTCTTTCGTTTATTTTTACTTTAAAATATAATTCATCTTTATTTTTTCTAAAATTCTTTCCTTCATTATTTTTTGTCATTTTTTCCTTTCCTTTCTTTCTTCTCTTTGATCTTTTTTTTAATTCATAACGTTTTTTTTCACATTTTTTACGATAATTTTATATCAAGATCCCTGGCAATCATTTTTATCAATGAATAAATCATTTTAGAAATTAATAATTAATAATTAAACATTCTGGATTCAAATCGCATTTGAGTTTCAATGTTCCTTTTATTCCTCCTGGGACAACGAAAAAAATAAATAACAATTAACATTATAATGCTTCCATCCATTCTCTTCAGTCCTTAGTAAAAAAATTAACCTTGTCTCTTTTCAAACGAAATCAATGTCTTTAAAATCTTCACATAATTTATTTCTTATTTTGATTCTATTTCCCTAGTTTTCTTAGCTTTCGAATTTTCATTAAATTTTTATATTTATCGAGTTTTTGTAACGCTTATTTCGTTTCATTCTTTTCTTCTTTGTTCATGTCCGTTAATGTCTTTAAAACAGTTTCTTATTCATTTTTGTATTATTATAATGACATGCTTGTGAGTTTCTGCCTTGTTTTTCTTTCAATCGAATCGTCGTCTTTATTTCCTTCATAAATACTTCCTTTGATATTTTTCTCAAATGTTCCTCGGTTTCTTTTCTCATTAATATTTCCAGTTTCTTAATTGTTTTTATTCGTTTTTCCTTAATTTCTTTCTTATCTCTTTCTTCAAGTTCTTCTTTCATATTATTCTGCATTATAAATATTTTCTATGATAATTATATTGGTTTCAAATTTTGGCACAAGGCCAGAAATTTGTAGGCGGAGTGAATCGAGCACGTCGACCTCGGCGGAACTTTAACTCAAAACGTAAAGGTAAACAAAATGCCGCTAAGCATACAGTCCGGCGCGGTATCGATCCTGCAACTCGCCTCCTTATTTTCTATAAATAATTATATTGGTTTCGATATAGTGTTTTCTTTCCTGAAAAAACTGTATTGATCTTTCCCAATTTGATTTTCCACTCCATAATAAAATTGGTAACAGCAACAGCTTTTTCTGATTTAGGCACAAGATTAACCATTGTGAGTAGAGGATAGTCTGGTACCATCATCTTCCAGTATATAACTGGTATTTTATCATCTTAGAGGGGTTGATATTTATATATATATATACATATATATATATATTTTTTAAATATTTTCTCTCTCTGCTTATTTCTGCGTTCCTTTCTGTTGAAGAGAGTAGGCTCGAAACTTAAAAGACTTTCTCACTTCCCAAGCGTTAAACTAATACGTCGGTTTGTTGCTTACACACCTGTCTTCGTCTTTTGTTTTTTCGTTTTTTTGTTTTCCAACTATATACATACATAAATACATACATACGTACATGCATACATATATGCAAGCATACATACATACATACAGACATACACACACACACACACACACACACACACACACACACACACACACACACACACACACAGGTGAAATGAATGGGTGAAATAAACACTAGAGATTTTTGCCCCATGCAGAAAGTGCAGGAGCCACTCGCAGGTTTCACGAAACCCTTCCCTGTTGTCAGCAGATAAGTCAGGGTCACTAGCGCTGCGCCCCTTAGCCTGTGCACTTCACCTGAGTGGGGCAGCGACGACTGAGCTAGTCTACGAAGGGGTTCCACTAGCTGCCTCGTATCAACTGTAGCCATCTCGAACTGGTTTGAGCTGCAATGCCAATCTCCTTGATGAGTGTTTGTGTGTGTGTGTGTGTGTGTGTGTGTGTGTGTGTGTGTGTGTGCGTGTGTGTGTGTGCGTATACGTGTGTGTGTGTGTGTGCGTGTACGTGTGTATGAGTGTTTCTGTAATCCTGTCTATGTGCTATGTTTATTTGTATTGCGTACACTTAAAAGCGGATTAATTAAACATTTGGTGATATGTTTAACTTACTAATTATCATGGAAAAATAATAAAGAATGAATTAAGTCATTAGGAAATTAAATTAAGAAACAGACAATACACTGGTAATACTTTTATTTTTATCATTTAAAAAAGAGGTCTTTAAAATAAGAATATGAGTGGGGTGAATGGCAAGGCTGGACGGTAAATGATTGTAAAGGTAAATAGGGGAAGGAGAATAAAACAATAAAGCTAATAATAAAAAGATTTAAATATTAATAGGAAAGGAAATATAGTTATGGAAAGGTAAATTGAAAATAATAAAAATAATAATGAAACAAAAATAAAATGCAAAAAACATAATAATTAAAACAATGGCAGAAATGAGAATTGTAAGAATATTGGGGAAAATAATGATAATAATAATGATTTCAAATTTTGGCACAAGGCCAGCAATTTCGCGGGGGGGGGGATAAGTTGAGTGAATCGACCCCAGGATTTATTTTATCAACCCCGAAAGGATGAAAGGCAAAGTCGACCCCAGCCTCAGAATGTAAAGATAGACGAAATGCCGCTAGGCAGTTTGCCCGGCGTGCTAACGATTCTGCCAGCTCGCCACCTTCATGAAAATAATAATAATAATAATGATGATGATGATGATGATGATGATAAATGCCCTGATGCAGTATCAGGCAGTGGCTCTCATGTCTTTTGATCTTAACAGATTGAAAGTGTTATCATGTACATTGTTTGTCGCAAACATATACAACAGCATTTTATACCGCTAAACCGCTTTTTAGAGTAGTCTGGCAGAATTTCGATTCAGGACATAATGGTCAGGACATTCCATCCAGCGTATCAGAGATGTTTGAAACAGATTTTGTGAGATGGTTTTTGTAGAACGTTTGCTTTCCTGACCACATGGTCCCAGGTTCAGTCTCCTACGGCGTAGCACCTTGACCAAGTGTCCTGTATTATTGCTTCGGGCCGACCAAAGCCTTGTGAGTGGATTTGGTAGACGGAACCTGTGCAAAAGCCCGTCGTGTGTGTATGTGTGTGTGCGTGTGTGTGTGTGTGTGTGTGTGTGTGTGTGTGTGTGTGCGTGCGTGCGTGCGTGCGTGCATGCGTGCGTGCATGCGTGCATGCGTGCGTGCGTTCGTGCGTGCGTGCGTGCGTGCGTGCATGCGTGCGTGCGAGCGTGCGTGCGTGTGTGCGTGCGTGCGTGCGTGCGCGGTGGGATGTCTTTGTGTCTGTGTCAACCACCACTGCTTGACAGCCAGTATCGGTGTGTTTACGCCTCCGTAACTTAGCGGTTTGGCAAAAGAGTACGATAGAATAAGTACCAGGCTTTAAATAAAAGGAGTCGATTCATTTCACTAAAAATTCTTCAAGGCTGTACTCCAGCATGACCGCAGTTTAATGACCGAAACAAATAAAAGACAAAAAATACAGGACAAATTGGCTTTATTTGAAAACGATTTGTTTTTGTTGTTTTTTTTTCGTAATTAATGCATAGAAATCCAACGAATTAGAACATCTGTAATGGGAATTCTGACAAGATTTAACAATCTTCATGTCCGTGTTGTGATTATATAGCACAATATAATCCTTAATCGAGATATGAAATTTCTCTGCTACAC
>NC_142937.1:29720902-29723402 GCF_046866305.1 Octopus bimaculoides
CAGGAAGTAATTCATACCCTTCCTTCGAACTTTCTAGGAACTATTTACCCCATCCTCGGAACTTTCCGGAAGTAATTCTTGCCCCTCCTACTCTTCCTCAAAACTATCCATGAAGTAATACGTATGTATGTATGTATGTATGTATGTATGTATGAATGGCTTCAGTGACACACACTCACATACGCGCGCACGCACGCAGTTTGTTTTAATCGATTTTCTCGGTAACTATGGGGGCTAGGAGAAAATACAAAGCGCGTTCCAATCTATGCACCCGTCTCCAGATGTTTGCCATTTTTCACGCGAATCCACCCAGCCGTTTGGCCGTGAACCTTGAGACAAGAAAGAATACAACGGTCGCCCATGTTCAATTTATATTATAGATGAACAAGCTGTTTGTACATTCACAAAATTTTATTTGACAATTTCGAGAAAGGAACGAAAGCGTTAATAATAATGAAGAAATAAAAATATCTTTTTTTTTTAAATTCTGACGACGTATATATATATATATATATATATATATATATATTGATAGAAAGGACAACAAAAGAAAGAAAGAGACCTCGATATTATATAAATAGAGGAATTTATCTGTAAAAATATGTGACACTTATTCGGTAGCCATGATAAACTTCGAGTTTCGGATGCCGGGTTGGGAACCCACGCCAAAATCTCTTCAGTTATCCGGCCATTGAAAATTCCTGTGAAAAATGACCGTTAAACAAAGGGAAATTACTGTGTGGTTGACCGTTATTAAGACAAAAGAGCTATAGACCTCTAAGTAAGGGGAGGGGGTAAAGGTAAGGGAGTAAAAAACGTCTATAGTGTTCGCGTAAGCGAACCCATTCGTTCATTCGCTTATATGTATATACTAAACCACCCTCGCTTGAAACGCATAGATGCTCACCCATATACTCGCAAAAAACTAACATATATGTACATATACATATATATACCCACATACACGGGTATACCCGCATACACAACACTACACACACGCACTCAACAACCTTGCACCCATCCACACGCACGCAAAAAAATTTTATAGGGCTATAGCAAAATACAGAAGAAAGTGTGAGAAAGCTATAAGGTTAAAACGCGTCTAATATGCGCATATTTTCACATGCACGCACATACATCTATATACGCATGTACCCGCACATATGCACACATTCACAAGCGCGCGCATAAGGTTCCATGTACGTCTCTATAGATGCACAGGGAAATAGCGGGGTGGAGGGGAGAAAACAGGAAAAAATATGTGGATAAAATACAAAACATTAACTCTATAATTATGTAAAAAATATAAAAAATATAAAAAATATAAAAAATATAAAAAATATATGAGAAATCTAAGTAAAAAGTATAGAAAGATAAAAATAACATATACATAGACATATCGCATAGACCGCTGCCGCTGGTGTAAGGTTTACACTTGGCTAAGATCTTCCAATGGATGTTGTAACTGACACCTTTATCTTTTAGAGACTATATATGACTGGATAATTTGGTCGTTTTTCTTTTGTCCCAGTGCCTGAAACTCAAAGTGTGATTATTGAATCTGGCCTTGAAATTACCCTCCGTGAGGCCCACGTTTCGAGGGGAGTTCTTCATCATAAATATAGAAAAATTCCAAAGAAGGGAAGACGGAGAAAGAAAATCGCCAGCGATACACACACACACACACACGCACACACACACACACACACACATACACACACACACATATATACACACAGATAGATAGATAGATAGATAGATAGATAGATAGATAGATAGATAGATAGATAGATAGATATGGGGGAGAGAGATAATAAGAGGGGTTTAAATCACTGGTGATCTAAACGAATAGGTACGCTGAATAAGTCCTATAGTTGGTTGACCGTTATGTTCCAAGATCACAGCTATGACTGGATCTAGGGATCCCTATTAGGGTTCCGTTATAGCAGGTATATGTTATATTATATTAGAGGAAAAATGAAAACTAAGGCAGAACGTGTACCTCAAGTCATGTATAATAATTTAATTAGGGTAAGGTAAATTTAATTAGGGTAAGGTATATTTGAAGTCTTACAGCCGTTTCTGGGATAACTCAACTGATAGGTTAGTATGTCCACGCACTGGGCAACCCATCATCAGAGACAAGGTATAAATATTTTAGACAGGGAAAATTTACAGTTTACAAGGAAAAAAATTCACAGTTTATAAGGAATAAAATAGAAGAATAAAGAGTAAAAGTAGTTAGAAGAATATAGGCAGGAGAATAACGTTCACAACTCATCTTCTTCGAGGGGATATGGAAGTTGTTCGGTACTTCTATGAAGTTACAGGTACTTTGTTAAAATCTTAGGTAAATCAAGGCGGTACTTTGGCAATATTTCGAATGATTCATGTATTCATACGCTCATCTCTCCCTTTCTCCTCTTTTCTATATACACCCACTCACAAAACCCATTTATGTCTCTCTCTTACTCTCTCACTCTATATGCAAATTATCAAT
>NC_142937.1:29725902-29728402 GCF_046866305.1 Octopus bimaculoides
CAGGAGCACAAGTATTTCGCTCCTTAGCCTGTACGATTCGTGTAACCTAGGCTGCGAGGACTGGGTCAGCTTTCTCCTGTGGAAGGGATCCGTTTGCGGTTAAGCATAGCAGATGAAACCAACTGTCATGCTAATCTCTTTGATGACTTTCTTCAGCTGTTTGGGTTCCAGACCAATATTCTGAAGGAAATAGCACACCGATCTAGTTGAAGAACCGCAGCCGCCGAATTCGGTAATATTGAGTTATTCTTTAGCTGAATGTTAAATTGTTTTAATAGTAACTCGACATAAAAACAAACATTAATAATAGTGTTGTTATATGTGTGTACATGTACATACATACGTATGTGTGTGTGGTGTGTGTATATATATGTGTGTGTGTGTGTGTGTGTGTGTACATGTACATACGTATACGTGTGCGTGTTTTATAGATAGATAGATAGATAGATAGATAGATAGATAGATAGATAGATAGATAGATAGATACCTATACATGTGCATTCACATACCTACATAAATTTACACACACAGGCAGGCACACTCACATACACTCTGAAGCACATAGTAAATACAAAAAGAATGGCCAGTAGGAGAAAAAGTTCTGTGCGTAGATGTGTGTATTCGAGTTAAAATATATGCAAATGTACAAACACCTACAAACAATCATATCCACTCACGCACATACGCGCGAACACACACACACACACACACACACACACACACACAGAGACGCCCTCATTAGTCGAAAACTATCGATTTTGATAAAGTGGATGGGTAGGGGTTAAGATCAGGAAAGTTTTAGACAAATTAGGAAAGAGAAAAAATTTATATTTTTACGTTTATATTTTAACTTGCCTCAATAATTTTTTCTTTTCGTTCGAGATGAATGTAAGCACTCAATTAGGATACATACTTATATATCTATCTTTCTAGTTAGTTTCATAACTACCTTTATTTCTCTCAAGCACTTTATTTGTCTGTTCATCTCTTTATTCGTCTGTCCATCCATCTGTCTATTTCTAGCCACATCCTTATCTACCTGTCCATCTGTCTATCGATTTAGCCAAGCCTATCTGCCGCTCTCTTTCTTATTCTCTCGCTCCCCCTTTCTCTCTATCTCTCTCTCCCTTTCTCTCCATACAAACACAAACACACAAACATATTTTCTCTATGTGTGTGTGTATATATATATATATATATATATATATACGTGTGTGTGTGTGTGTGTGTGTGTGTGTATGTATGTACACACACATAAATATACGCATACATGCAATAGAAATATTCATTCATACATATACATATAATATACAAATACATACATACATGTACATATAAATAGATGTACATATATATATACATTTACATGCATATATATATAGATATATATTACATATATACATATATATATGTATGTATGTATGTATGTATGTATGTACGTATATATATATATATATATATATATATATATATATATATATATATATATATATATATATATACCAGATCTTTGGGGGGGAGCAACCAGATCGAACCGTCTCAAGTATAACTGCCCGAAGCGGTCGTGACTTCTGGGATTTGACTGAGGAAAGAAAGCCACGAATGACCCGTCTTTTTTTGCCTGTCCTTCTAATTGTTGTTTCTCTTGTCCATCTTTGTATCGTCTATCTGTTCGAACGTTTGAATGCCCTCTATTCCGTTTTTTGTTCCATTTATATATGTATATATAATATATATATATGCATATATAATATATATATATATATATATATATATATATATATATATATATATATATATATATATATATATATATATATATATATATATATATATATATATATATATATATATATAACAAGAAGTAAAGGGATTTATAAATCCAGGTAGATTTCTACAAACCACTCAGTATTAAGAAAGCTTGATTAACTCCATCAAAGAATCAGATATCCATAGATTCATATAGAATTAACATCCAAGGTAATTCTTTGTGTATGATTAAAGTAAATCCAAATATCACTAAGAAGAATTTCAAGAAATCCGGACTAGAGAATAAGATAAACAAGAATGGAGAAAATCACATCTTTAATTGGTGATTACACTATACGTTAGCGACGATCGTTTCTGTTGCGGCAGCATATTTAGAAATAGACAAAAATTAAAGAATACCAGCCAAACGAGTATATCCGAAAATTAAGCACAATGTTACCAAGGCAACCTAAAACAGATTACCTCAAAACGAACGGGAATGACATTATTTCAGTTCGCTTTCAATTTAACGAAGACATATACGAAAAGGAGAAGACTTTTAGAGCCTAGATAATTTACATAAATAATAGCTACATACATATAGATATTCTTTTCTACTCTAGGCACAATGCCCGAAATTTTGAGGGAGGGGGCCAGTCTATTAGATCGACCTCAGTACGAAACTGGTACTTAATTTATTGATCCCGAAAGGATGAAAGGCAAAGGCAAAGTCGACCTCGGCGGAATTTGA
>NC_142937.1:29730902-29738402 GCF_046866305.1 Octopus bimaculoides
GTCACATTCGATCACAGCACCGTTAAGTTAAGCTGCGTGCAATGGCCATACTCGATAACGAGGGGGCAGTAATCATGTATGTATGTAAAGTATGATGAAGTAGTTACGCTTCAATCACAGATCCGTGTCCTCTCCATTCAAAAGGGAGAGATATTCACATGACCTTCTGACTTGAAAAGTGTGTCGTAGTCATCTTAAATAGGAAGAGCGCTGTTACATCATGCGCACGTAAATGAAATGTACAAAATTTAACGTACGTAAATGAGTGTAAAAGTAAAGGAACTGTACAGGTGAAACAAACTGGCATTAAGGCTGGAACTATATAGAAATAAAAAAAAGATTATTTCAGAGAGATTCTTGTTTTCAATGTAATTAGCGATAGCCTCGGTGGAATAAATTGAAAATAATATATATTAAGAATTATTCACAGAAGAAAGAAAAGAAAATGGTCGTGATATATGATATCACTTCCTTAATTTCATGGTGACATGATATACACACCGCACGACCAAGGAGACAAAAGGCGGGTACAGTTAGAGAATTAATATAAAATATCTAGGGTAGGACTAAGAAAGAACTTCATAGAATAAGAAGGAAGGTTTTAGAATTAAATTAGGGAACATGATAAAATCGAAAAAGAATATATTTTTTATCGATAAGGAATGAATTAGGCTCAATACAGAGGTTGGAATTGTAATGGCGGATTACTGAGGATAAAATATCACGGAAACTCAAAATGTGAATTATGGTTAGCGTTAAACAAAGATTAAAATTTACGGAGATGTACTTGCATAGTAAGTGACCTGATCTGAGATCGTGTGCTGGAATGAAAACAATTGCAGCGTGGAAGGTGTTTATAAGCCATTTAAGAAACACACAAAAAGCGTTAGATTCACTACAACATCTAAATTTAATTTGCCAAAATGCAGCATGGAATTTTGTCAGTGAACAGGTTGCGGTCTCAAAGCGGCGAAAATATTTTGGCAAATTAAATTTAAATGCTGAAGTGAATCTAACTGTTTTTGTGCGTTTTTTTAAATGGCTTCTAAACACCTTCCACGCTGCAAAGATTTAAAAGAATTGATGAAAGAAGTACCGATGAAAAAAACCCTAATATTTTGTCAAAAATCAGGTAAACCAAAAAGAGGTAAATGTGAAGAGAAACCAGGTGTGCTGTTATTTAATGTTAGGTCAGATCTGATCAAGTAGATGTTTACTTCTTATTTAAACTAACATAGAGTGGTTTGAAGGAGATTTGCTATCATTTCTAGCAAGTCAAGTTTGGAGACTCCATCGTTGCTTCGAGCACATACGTCTGACCAGTTTCTGGCCGAAAAGATTTTTAAATTTTCGAATTAGACGGTAAGACCAATGCATATCCTGAAACAATTACCTTCCGAAATATATATATATATATATATATATATATATATATATATATATATATATATATATATATATATGCGCAGATCTATATAAATATATATTTGATGATTGCTTCATCTTGACAGATGATAGCCGTCCCATCAACACACACACCATCACACAGCACAATCCCTCCGTTGATGATCCCCCAGATGACTTTTAAGACCAGCTGCTGACTGATAGAGTTTAAAAAGAAAAGTAACAGATATTATTCAAATTCCTTCTACATCTCTGGAATCTGATTCTGAAGAAATGTGTTTTTTATGAACTAGTTTTGTGACATATGACACAAGTTATAAAAGGTGGCCATGATTCAAGATTATTACCTACCTAAGCATTTCGATTTTCATGTGACATCATATGATTCACGTATCCTGCTTTTGCTAACAGAACACGATCACACATAATATATATCCCATATTCACTGTTGATTTCAGTTCCAATTGTTCCTTTCCAACAGGCCCTTCTAAGAACAGAGTGCTGAATCATCTTATCTTCCGGGGCATTGCAACCAGTCCTAATAGCACCTCTCCACTTGTTCCCATCCAGAGCATCAGTTTCCTATTC
Source organism: Octopus bimaculoides (assembly GCF_046866305.1). Classification (NCBI taxonomy): domain Eukaryota; kingdom Metazoa; phylum Mollusca; class Cephalopoda; order Octopoda; family Octopodidae; genus Octopus; species Octopus bimaculoides. Next base: position 29,732,895 of record NC_142937.1, read on the forward strand.
ACTTTTGTTCATATCTACTTGCTTCAACTTTCCCTTCACACAGTCTTTATACCTTTTTCTTGGCTTATGCTGTGGTCGCTCACCAGAGTTGAGCTCACCACAAAAAACACGTTTTGGCAATCGCTCATCTTTCATTCTAATAACATGTCCAGCGCATCTCATTTCAGTTAAGATGACAAGTTGTTCAATTGAGTTACAACGTGCCATCCGCAAAACTTCTGTATTTGGTATGAAACATTCCCACTTGACTCCCAGATACGTCTGAGGCACTTTTGGTGACATCTCCAGCATTTTTATGTAACGCCTGTAAGTGCAGTCAATACACACGTCTTATAGACATTGATTTTTGTCTGCAAGGAAATACCGCCACTTATATATTTATATACATATATATAGTAATATATATACACGCATATATATATATATATATATATATATACATATATATATATATATATATATATATAAATATGAACTAAATATATATATATATATATATATATATATATATATATATGTATATATATATATATATATATATATATATATATATATATATATATATATATATATATATATATATATATATATTAATAATAATCTTTTGTCGAATAGCAACTTTTATTCTTGCTGCCGTCTTTGTTGTTAGGCTGTTACCGATGACAATAGGCACTTTGTTGATCGGTGCTGCCGCAAGTGTAACACGTGGGTCTTCTCTTTACCACAGCTGTCACATGATAGCCATTTTTCAAAGGAGGTTCAAAGGAGTTCATAGTTCATATCATATAACTTCATCTTGAAATTCGAAACAAGTTTATTGGTATAAAATTTGTAGAAACCTGTCTATAAATAATTAATAACGTTAATGATTTCTAAAATGACAAATGGAAGCAATGTCGCGAGAGAGGATTCAATGAACCAAATTTGCCGGCATATTTTAATGTCTTTAATTGCTTATAGACTCAGGAGTAAAAAACGTGAGACAAACCTCGGTGGGTATCGTAATTAATCGTAATAGTAAGCAACTACCTCAAGGCATTGTCCGATACTCTAACGATTATGCTACCTAATGCTCTCAATAATAATAATAATAATAATAATAATAATAATAAGAAGAAGAAGAAGAAGAAGAAGAAGAAGAAGAAGAAGAAGAAGAAGAAGAAGAAGAAGAAGAATTTTGGCACAAGGTCATCAGTATCGGGCTGGGCGTAATTCGATTACATCAATCCTAGTGCTGGGGTTGATGTAAACTGGTATTTATTTTATCGACCCCGAAAAGCACGAATGACAAAGTCGACCTCAGCGGAATTTGGACTCAGAACGTAAATATGAACTAAATATATCTAAGCATTTTGTCCAGCGTGCTAACGATTCTGCCAGCTCGCTGCCTTAAAAATGATGATGATGATGATGATGATGATGATGATGATGATGACGATGATGATGGTGATGATGATGATGATGATGAAAATAATCGCGATGACGACTAAGACCGTACCGTGGGGTGAGGTGGTGGTGGTGGTGGTGGCGATGGTGGTGGCGGTGCAGAAGGGAGATAATAGTGATGACGTCGGAGATCGTGGTACTGACGGTGGTTGTGTTGTAGTAGTAGTAGTAGTAGTAGTAGTAGTAGTAGAAGTATTTTGGTGGTGGTGGTGGTGGTGGTGGTGGTGATTGTTATGGTAGTTGAAATGGTGATAGTAGTGGTCATATTGCTTGTAGTAGTAGTAGTAGTTGTTGTAGTAGTAGTAGTAGTAGCTGGAGGAGTAATTGTAGCAGTAGTGGTGTAGTAGTAGCAATGGTATTGTGGTGGTAGTGGTGGTGGTGGTGGTGGTGGTGGTGGTGGTGGTGGTGGTGGTGGTGGTAGTAGTGATGATGAGGACGCTGATTGATGTTGATGATGATGACTATGATGATGATGATGATGATTATGATGATGATGATGATGATGATGATGGTGGTGGTGGTGGTAGTAGTTATGATGATGACGCTGATTGATGACGATGATGATGATGATGATGGTGGTGGTGGTGGTGGTGGTGGTGGTGGTGGTGGTGATGATGCTGATCATGGTGGTGGTGGTGGTGGAAGTAGTGGTGGCGGCGGCGGCGGTGGTGGTGAGGACGGTGGCACCGACACCGATGCTCATCGCGATGATAAACTCCTAGCAACGTAATTGAAATGAACATCAACCATGTCAGATGAGGATATATATGTATGACAAGTTGCCAAATTTAAGTGATTCTATCAGCCATTACATTTATAGAGACGATTGTGAATACTAGTGTCAGTACTTCGAAAGGGGCGGGCATGGGCGGAAGGAGGTTAAAGTTGTCATGGAAATGGTAATAAGAAGATAATTGGTTTCGGTGGGGAACCATAATATTGATGCATCATGGCTGTGTGTAGCATGTATGTATGTGTATGTGTATCGATATATGAATATATTTATAAATACATTTGCATATGTATAAGTATGTATGTATGTATGTATATATGTATGTATGCATGTATGTATGTATATATACATGTATATATACATACATACACACCTTTGTATACATATACATACATATATATATACAGATAGATAGATAGATAGATAGATAGATAGATAGATAGATAGATAGATAGATAGATAGATAGATAGATAGGCATATATTTATATATACATGTATGTATGTTTGTATGTATGCATAAGAGGGGAAGTTGATGGTGGTGAAAAGAAGACGGAAGTCATGCTGTTATTCAAAACGCAAGAGTGCATACCTGCAAACTCTGTAGAGAAATGCACAGATCGATAGACAAACATATTAATGTATAAATACATGGGCAATTATACGTATGTATAATTACATATATTATTACCATTATTATCATCATCATCATTATTATTATTATATAGTTGTTCAACATTTAGTACTTTGATGCAAATTTCTACTGCATCATTATTTATTATTATTCCTTCGTAACACATTGTAGGTAAAAATGCCCCGGAGTCTTTAGTCATCTGTCAAGTCACAACAAGGACCTCAGACAGATAATACTTTCCTTAAGATGAGCACTAAACATTTGCAGGCGTTCAACGATCCAAGAATGAGGCATCATATCATATACCTTCTTAATGTCAATCCAAGCCATAGACATGTTAGTATGCTATTTCTTACAATGCCTCAGAACTGTTTTATCGATGACCAGGTGATCCTTGGTACCCTGATAACTCTTTCTACATCCTTTTTGTTCCCTTGGTAGTATTTCTTCCTGTGCCAGGAAAGTATATGTCTTTGCCGCATATATTCCAGTGAGTATCTTCCAGATTATGTTTAGGCATGCTATGGCACAGTAGTTTCCCACAATATTCCCCTTCTATCGTTCATTATACTGCTTATTTCTGTTCACAAATCTTCTGATCTTCTGGCTTTTTGCCATGATCCCCTGTTTTAACTGCTCTATTACTGCTTCAAGCCTGTTGTTCTGTGTTTCATATTTCTTCTCTAATTTTTCGCGGTCGGTCTTTTTCCCATTTTTCCAGTTTCCTCTTAACCATTGCTCAATTTTTCCTTGATCTTGCCTTTCTCGCATTATATCCCTTTCAATGCGTCGCTTCCACCATGGTTCTTTTGCTCCACCATTTTCTGTCCTCTTAAGTTGTAATTTCTCCTCAACAAATAGCGCACTTGTCGCTTACCATGTTGTCAGATGGGCATGCTATATCTATGATCCAGCATAGTTTGTCTTCTTTCTCAATTAAGACTATGTCCAGCTTCCTATTCCCTATCTCATGGTCGCACTGAATCATAAAATCCCATAGGATCTTTGCATTATCATTTTCGATGATGCCTTCAGGTTTGTGGTCATACCAATTTTTTGCTCTGTCAAGTCCATACTTGTTGCAGAGTGTCCAATGGACATGTCTGGCTATATTGTCGTGGCGTCTCTTATATTCCTTCTGGGCTAGTGGCATACATTGGCTGGTAATATGCCACACGGTTTCACCATTTTGTCCACAAATTCTGCACTTATCACTTTCTGATGTGTTGTCTATTCTGTATCTGATGTAATTGATTTTTAGTGCTTGCTCTTGGGTAGCACAGATTAGAGCTTCCGTTTCCGGTTTTAAATCAATTTTAGTCATCCATAGCCATCTTTTCTCGCCGTCTGTCTTATTTTCAGCATCCCTATGAAATTGTCCATGCATTCATTTCTTTATCCGCCTATTTTCAGTTCTATTGATTCTCAAGTCCTTCTACAGTGCTTTATCTTTGTAATTTTCCATCCTACACAAGCCTGAACTTCTTACTTCCAATAATAGCGGTTCTGTGGCATTTTTTATATACCATGCTATGTTGTTTTCTTCTGCTCTAATGCTGTGTTCGTATCCAATCAGTCCTCTTCCCCCTTATTTTTTGGTACATACAGTCTGTCTTTTTTTGGATGGAGTATCTCATACCTAGTCAGCAACTTCCTTGTATTTCTGTCTAAGCTGTTTAGTTCGTCTACTGTCCCTGCGATTATCCCTGCTCCATATCTGAGGAGTGGAACCGCCCAGGTGTTGATAGCTTCGATCTTATTCCGTCCTTTTAATTTCGACTAAGGGATCAGTTGGTTTATTTCTCCTTCATGTCCGCCCACCACAGTATCAGGGCTCACTGTATAACGTTCCTGTTCCTCATCCTTAACAGCCCCATCACCATTTCCCTGTTCCTCCTGTCTACTCTTCTCTCTGCTTTCAACTCCTACCAACTAGATAATGGATTGCTTGAAATTTAAAGATGGCTCAACGACTTGATGAATGCTCCAGAAGAAAATATTCCCATGAATATGAGGAGGGTAGATAGGAGTATGATAAATAAAGTAACACAAAATATAAATACTGTTATTATTATTATTATTATTATTATTATTATTATTATATAGTGTATGTGTGTGTATGTATGTATGTATGTATGTATGTATGTATGTATGCATGTATGCATGCATGTATGTATGTATGTATGTATGTATGTATGTATGTATGCATGTACACGTATATATATGTATATATATATATTAACAATTCCGCGATTCATTTCTTATAGATGGTCGGGTCGCCGGCGACTAAACTAGCAACTCCATCCAGCCTGCTAGTTAAGAAAGGTGATTGTTGGACACCTTGCGGGACGAAAAACACCGTACAAACTTCCTAAATAAGTGGATCACCTGGTTTTTGTTCTGACTCCGAGGCACTGGTAGAATGAAAATGTTGCCATCTGTCCTAAACTAGATATGAACACCTTCAGAACGCGACTTGCTAAGAAGTAGATTAAAAACAGGACGGAGACCATTAAACAAACCTGCATGATTCTATTCTTTACAGAGGATGTACCAGAAGCTGAACCGCTTGTCCTCACGGAGGCTATCACACAATTATGGAATGATCTTATTAGTCTAACCGTCCTTTTTGAGCAACGAAACTTGTGCAGGGATTTGCAGAGGACATCACGGTTTAGCGTATCAATAATACTATCG
>NC_142937.1:29740902-29743402 GCF_046866305.1 Octopus bimaculoides
GTGTAGATATAAAAATATACATATACACACGCAAATATGTTTGTGTTTAAGTAAGAACGTACCGTTAAACATACAAATACTCCCCCACGTCCGTGTGTTTGTGTGTGTATGTATATATGTATGTATATATGAGCGTACATGTCTATAATGTGACAGCGCGTGTCTACGTGAATACGCGTGTGTTGTGAGTGTATGTACGTTTGTGTTTGACTGAAGGCATGGTAAGTTCCGCGAAGTCTTCGCTACGAAACTGTTGCTTCAACGAAGGGAATTTCGCTGTTGGTCATAGCGATAGTGATGATGATTACGATGTGGTGGGTAGCTGTGGTGGTCGTGTTGGGATTGGTAGTTGCGAAATTTAGGCGTTGGTGGAGTAGATGCGGGTGGATGTGTTTGGCAGAATGGTATTGCCAGTGGCTGATAGTAAGAGTGGAGATGTAGGACATGAAGTGTGAGTGCGCGTTTTTGTGTACACGTTTTCATACGTTTGTATGTGTTAATGTGTACATATGTGTGTGTGTGGAGGTATGTATGTATATTCATATAGAAAGAGGTAGAGAGATATGCGCATATGCATACACGCACACCAATACATACATATACATACATACATATATATATATATATATATATATATAATCCGAGCGCATTCAATGCATACATATGTGTGCATGTATATATGTATATATACATACATATATAAATATATATATATACACACCCACACGCTTGTGTATATACATATATATCATGCTATTTCCAAATTAATTTATTATATAATGTGAGTAAATGTGTGCGCATGTATGTTCTTATGTATTTACGTGTGTATATATATACATGTGTGTGTATGTGTGTGTATGTTTGCATGTTTATATACATATACACATATATGTATGCATACACACATACACAATATTTACACACACACACGCACATGCTCCAAGAAAAAGAAAGCGCCAGAGATAATTGAAAGTGAAGAGTGTTAAGGAGAAGACAGAGAGAGAGAGAGAAAGAGAGAGAGAGAAAGAGAGAGAGAGAGAAAGAGAGAGAGAGAAAGAAAGAGAGAAAGAGAGAGAGAGAGAAAGAGATAAAGAGAGAAAGAGAGAGAGAGAAGGCGGAGGCGGGGTGTATGTAGGAAGTGTGTCTATAAAATCATTAGTTAATTGCCTGATTTCATAGCTTTCAATTAGAACTATTAACAGGATTAGTGGGGTAATTTTTTGGCGTTGATGAGATTTCGGCAATTAGCTTGAAACTAAAGGGCTTTCCTCCTGTGAGGTGTTCTACATTGTTATAGGAGGAGGAGGAGCGGGTGGGGTGGGTAAGAAACGGATAGGAGTGGTAGGTTGGGGGAGGGGAATACCAAGTAAGGTCAATAGAGTTAATGATTGTATAGGTGTAATGCAGGAGAGTGGTGGTGGTGGTGACGGTGGTTTTAGAAACGTTGCTTATGTTGTTGGTTTTGGTGGTGATGGTGGTGGTGGTAGTTGTTAGCAGTAATGATGGTTGTGATGATGATGATGATGATGATGATGGTGATGGTGGTGGTGGTGGTGGTGGTGGTGGTGGTGGTGGTGGTGGTGGTAGCGGTTGTCATGGTGGTGGCACCGTCGTAACAAGTGACGTGTTTTGTGCATTTTATCTCCTGATGAAATCTTTCTATCTCCGGGTTTCCAAAACGGGAAGAAGAGAAAGGTAGACAGAATGAGTCAATGGATGAAAAGAATTGGCTCCCAATGAAGGGCTGACATTTCGCCCATCGGAACCGAAATGACGAAATGTAAGCTTGATTCCGGCGCGATTTCAGCTCGGCACTCTGCCGGAATCTCGACGGGGACAAAAGGTCACCTGTGTCAGTAAGTATTGGGTCACCCTATAAATAATGCAGTTTATTCAATTACATGAAGTAAAAGTTGGAGGGGGGCGGGATAAACTACCTGTATCAACTTGTTATAAAAGCAGGTAATAATTTTACCTTGTTCTTATTCTTAGTGCAAATTTTGAAGAGTGCAGTTCGATTTTAATAGTCATTTTTACAAAGCTATAATAGAAGTGACAAAGGAGCATATTCGGCATCTTTTGCTTCATGAATTCAATAAAGGCAACAACGCAACGGAAAGGGCAAGGAATATTAATGCAGTATAAGGAGATTGGACGAGCGTAGGCCAGTGTCAACGGTGGTTCCAGAAATTCCGAGCCGGAAACTACAGACTAGAAGACGAGTCTCGTCCAGGAAGATCTGTAGAACTCGAACGAGGACATACAGCAAACCCTAGTGGAACAAACAGCGCTTGTGGGTTTAAACGAAAGGCAATGAGAATGACAGATAATATTAGACGCTCTTCAAACTTGTTAACTTTTGCCATGGGGACAGAGTTGCATGGCAAAAATCTTATAAACATGCGTTTAGTACGAAGATAATGAGAATTTAACACACGTTGACTGCGATTAACTTCAGTCTTCATCTCACAACATCTGATCTAATCTGTTACACATATTT
>NC_142937.1:29750902-29753402 GCF_046866305.1 Octopus bimaculoides
ACAAGTTGACTATTCAACCAATATCAAACGAAAAGCATAACTTTTAGCATTCGTTCGTTTCAATGAAGGAACCAGAATTATAAACCAATTTTTAAGCTGCAGAGAGCTGCAAGTATAAATCCGAAGTAAATAATATTTTTGCTAGTCTTTACTGTATTTTTGGAATGGAATAGAAAGGACTTCCATAAAGGTTACCGCTTGAACAGTTGGTACTGTGCTTGTCGCAGTAAACATTATCAAGGGTTCGATTCCACGACAAAACAACTGAATCACAAAATCCCTTCAATTCGTTACTTTTCAGATTGAAGTTTTATGATTCAGCTAATATTGTATATTATGTGCATTATTTACATTTGACGGATATTTGTCCTCATCTTGTATATACCCTCCAACTTTCATCGGGTGTCTTGGGGAAATTTCTAACCTGGGTTCTCATTCCTAAGGTATTTTTCGATGTTATTATTATTATCATCATCATCATCATCATCATCATCATTTAGATCACTGTCTGGAATCGAACTCGGAATCTTGGGGTTAGTACCCCGCGCTCTTAACCACTACGCCATATGCCTGCGGGCAATTATGGAGTGAATAGCTAATATTTGTTTCAAATTTCGGCACAAGGCCAGCAATTTCGGGGGAGTGGGTAAGTCGATTACATCACCCCCCCCCCCCTAGTGCTCAACTGGTACTTTTTTTATCGACCCCGAAAGGATGAAAGGCACAGTCGACCTCGGCGGAATTTGAACTCAGAACGTAAAGACAGATGAAATACCATTATTTCTAGCATTTTGTGGGAGCTGTGTTAGTGACACATCCAAGATTAGATTATATTAAAAATCGAGTTTATAAACGGAAAAAAACCCTTAAGCTGCTGTTTAGGAGTTGAAAGATAAATTGAAAGTATTTTAGGGTTTTTTTTTCCTTTTCAATCCAAAAGGCAGAAGCGATTTAATTACCATCTCAGCAGTAAACGTGATTGTGCCAAACTGGTTTACCGGAGAGAAATAGTTTGGTTTATATATGTGTGAGTACGTGTATGTATATGTGTGGGTGTGCGTGCGTGTGTGCACGTGTGTGTGTGTATGTGCGTGTGTGTGAGAGAGAGAGACTACTTGTGTGTCTGTGTTGGACAGAAACTTATTAGGTACTTGTGAATATAAATATGCAAGGGAAAAATGGAAATGTTTTTAATGCTAGATTCAGAATAATGGAATTTGAGAATAATAATAATAATAATAATAATAATAATAATAATCCTTTCTACTAAAGGTTCAAGACCTGACATTTGTGGGGAGGGCGCTAGTCGATTACATCGACCCCGGTGTTTCACTGGTACTTTAATTTATCAACCACGGAAGAATGAAAGGTAAAGTCGACCTCGACGGAATTTGAACTCAGAACGTAAAGACGGACGAAGTGCTGCTAAGCATTTTGCCTGATATGCTAACCATTCTGCCAGTCCACTACCTAAATAATGATGATAACAATAATGATAATTATTATTATTGTTGTTTCTGTTGCTGTTGCTGTTATTATTATTGTTATTATTATTATTAGTAGTAGTAGTATTTAGATCATTGTCTGGAATCGAACTCGGAATCTTGGGGTTAGTAGCCCGCGCTCTTAACCGCGACGCCATATGCCTGTCAAATGTAAATAATGTAAATAATGTACATAATTCCTCATCTCTTAATTATAGAACTGGAATAATTTGTTTGTTGGTTCTTATAAACGAGAGCTTGCGCTCTTGTTAGATTCATCAGTCTGGTGAGGTAGATTGAATGAGAAGAATCTGTCAAAGCGTATAAAGAATGGATAGATATGTTATTGTTTGGATTCTCGCTCTTTTTCATACGACCCATGAATTAATATCTGTTTGGCAAACAACAACATGCATCAGCGAATAACTTTTTTGTTGGTATCTTTGAAGAAGAGCTCGTGCTCTTGTTGAATTCATCGCTTTGAATGAGAATACACACAATGAGTTCGAAACACTGGTATCTTAGAGTCCCCTAACAAACAACAGTGATCAGATATTTACGTTAGAATCGACGAGAACCTACTAAGAATGAACAGACACGCTATTGTTTTGTATAAAAGATGGAAGTAAACAATTCCTATCAGCTATTTGGACAAATAAACCCACATTCCGTTATTAATATTTCGATCTCATTTCTGAATAAACGGATGCCTCAATTAAATATTTCTACATCAGTTATTTAGTTGTGAGCTGAACTTTCCATTTAAACATCATACTTCGTTCCATCGTTTCATGCTGATTCTTCAGAATTTTAGGCATCGGAATATTTCTCCTCCTATCTTTGACTTCATCTTCCTTTATTTATTTGTTTCCTTTTTGTTGTCTGACATTATATTCTTATTCAGTATTCTATTGCATAAGAATTTGATCTAAATTCATAATATTCTCACAGTTGTATAATTCCTATACAAAACATTACAGACGTGTGTATGTGTCGTTTGTTAACGCAGTCGATAA
>NC_142937.1:29758402-29778402 GCF_046866305.1 Octopus bimaculoides
TGTATATATATATATATATATATATATATATATATATATATATATACATGTATATATATATTTTTACATACATACATATATACATACATACATATATGCATGCATATATATATATATATATATATATATATACATATATATATATATATATATATATATATATGTACACATGCATATATATATATATATATATATATATATATATATATATATATATATATATATATATATATATATATATATATATATATATATATATATATATATATATACATATATATATATATGTATATACTTATGTGCATGCTTGCCTTTGTGTCTGTGTTTGTACCCCACCACCATAGCTTAACAGCCGATGTTGGTTTGTTTATGTCCCCGAAACTTAGCAGTTCGGTCAAGGAAATTGATAGAATAAGTACTAGGCTTATAAAGAATAAGTCCTGAGGTCGATTTCTTCAACTAGAGGCGGTGCTCCAGCATGGCCACAGTCAAATGACTGAAACCTGTAAAAGAGTATATATATATATGATGGGCTTTTACAAAGTTTCTACCTACCAAATTCATTCACAAGACATTGGTCGGCCCGGAGCTTATACAGTATAAGACACATTTCCAAGGTACCATGCAGTGGAACTGAACCCGAAACCACATGGTAGCTAATCGAACTTCCTAACAACACATCCATTCGAAGAGATGCTATTGCAGATGACGTATCTTAAAATAAGTGATATCCACTCAGATCACACACATTTTCCCCATTTTTCCAGTCCAATATTTGCTATGGAAATATCTAGAAATATACGAAAGTGCTTTACTTTCAGGAGACACGAATAGAAATCTACAATCAAGTTAAATATGCAAACTTCCTCATACTGTGATATATGCAAATAAGCACAACTTAAAGACTCTCTATTATTAAATCAGCCCTTTTTCCAAAATCTCCTTGGCCTAGTATACACATACACACATCTACACACACATACACACATACATATATACACACATACACACATACACACACATACGCGTACACACAGGCACACGTTTCTTCTTTTTTTTCTATTTTCTAAGCAAATCTACGCTTTCCCCATTGACCTCCGTCTCCCCCATTAACCTCCGTCTCCCGCATGATGGCGCTACTGTTGTTTTATGAGATTCTTCTTGTCTTCATCAGTTGTGGAGAGAAAAGAAGGTTTTGGGGTTTGATAGCTTCCCTCGATAATGACCACGGGCTTGTTTCATTCGTCAATTCACAAGAACTCTGCCTAATGTCCAGCTAGCACCGACCACCTATGCATCGACCAGCTAATGTCCGCCTAGCAGTGACCAACTCCATGGCTTATGATTTCATTATTTTACACTTCCAGTGCAGAAAGCTTTTATAAAAGTTTCACTTCTAAAGATATTAACAGCTGGATCTTATTTAATCGACCCCGAAAGGATGAAAGGCAAAGTCGACCTCGGCGGAATTTGAACTCAGAATACCGCTAAAGCATTTCGCCCGGCCAGCTAACGATTCTGCCCGCTCACGGCCTTCTCTCACTCAATAATAATAATAATAATAATAATAATAATAATAATAATAATGATAATAATGATAATAATCCTTTCTACTATTGGCACAAGGCCTGAAATTTGGAGGGAAGGGGGGCAAGTCAACTACCTCATCCTCCAGTGCTCAACTAGTATTTATTTTATCGATCCCGAAAGGGATGAAAAGCAAATCGATCTCGGCAGAATTTGAACTCAGAGAATAAAGACGGACGAAATGCCACTAAGTATTTTGTCCGACGTGCCAGTTCGCCTTGTTCATAATGACAAATAAAAGCGAACCAAAATCAGCTCGAGACTTTAATACGAGTGACACCAAATAACAAACCCTTAATGTACAAGTAATATATAAAAGATCCGGAACACAGGAGATAGCAGGATAAGTTCTATACCTTGGGGAAGGGAAAAGCGGTAATAAATAGACTTGATGTCTTTTAGATGGGAAATCCTTAAAATAAAAAAAGTAATTCAGAATAGAGAAGGAATGAAGAAAACCTCTCCCGATTATATCTCGAAGTGTAATTTGTGTGTTCACACACACTCTCTCTCCCTTACACACACACACATACACACACACACATACACACACACACACATACACACACACACGCACACATCTAGATCTAACGTGTAAACAGACGCCTTTGAATCTTGCATCACATATATTTTCTTTTTCTCTAACTTCTCTAATTGCCTTTTCTTCTCTTTGATAAAGACAATCTCCTGAAACGTTAGATTCTCTCCTGTTTCATCCATTGACGTATTTAATTTCATTACACATTTCTTTGATTGTTCATCATTTTTTTTTTGTGTCGCTTTATATTTCTATGGGTTTTTTTCAGTCACGTGATTCGCTTTCTGATCTCATCTATTATTTGGTTGTTTACCTCCTCTTTGACCCATAGTAGTTCTCGCTTTATGTGTGGTTTTATCACTCTCTTTCTCTTTCTTTTCTCTCTCTCCCTCTCTCTCAGTATATATATACATATATATATACATATATATATATATGTGTGTGTGTGTGTGTATGGATGTGTGTCTGTGTGTATGCATGTATGCATGTGCATATGCACGGTTTTGGTTATAAAGTTTGTTAGATCATCAATTTCTTTATCGGTTAAGCCTTTTCCCTGTTGGTTTATGAGAATGTTGAGTTGAGACATTGTTTTTTGTTTGTTGGGGGTTGTTTACTAATTTATAGCGGGTGGTGTCTTGAAGTAGAGTTAATGCGACATTTTCTTATTGTTCCATAATCATAATAACTAAAGCATCTGTCGTCTTCCATTCTGTTCGACCAGTGTTGGACTTTGATTTAAGACGTGGAAGTTCATTGTAATGGAAGGTGGATATAAACTCACATAATTTCTCTAATGTTTTCTTTCTCCGTTTTGTTGAGTTGTAATTGCCTTTGTGTACAATGGATTGTTTAGTGTTTTCTTTCTTGGAAAGTTCTTCCGTTAATCGTAATTTTCTACAAAAATCTGAGATGTCATCTCATACTTCACTGACGTTAGAATACTGTGGTGTCGAAGTAAATTTCAGACCTTTTAAAAGGATTTTGGGATTTGTTCTTTTGAGAATTTTAGATTGCAAATTTTTATCCTTTTATCTTGTATCACCAGACGTCATGAAATCTTTCTTCTTGTATTAAAAATGGTTTGTGTCGTTTGTTCTTATGATTGTATTCCTAAGTCTGTAATTATATTCTTCGTTTCTTTCCAGTTATCGGGAATAATTTTTATCGTTTTTATGTCTGGATAAAGGCTGTTCATATCTAGGATAATTTCTCGTCATAATACCCTACACCTCATTATTTTACTTACCCAACACCTTGTAAACAAAGAAGGGATATGTTTTAACATGCTCAATGGGAGTAAACTAATATTAATTGGTAACATTATTCTTCGACAAATTAATAAACAATAACTACTATTTATAACATTTTCGATAATGATTAGATTTTTTTAATTGAAGTCAAGTGTCAGTCTTTATTACTCGTGACATAAAACGAGCGAAAAAAACACTGCAAAATGAATATGACATATCTCACTTTTCTAACTACTATTATGACATATTTAATGGAGGAAAGCTTTTGTGTGACCTTCTCGTGCGACTGTGGCAAGACCTTAATACATGAACATTGACCAATCAATTTGTAGGTAGACGTATAGCATTTTGGTTCGCATTCTTTCTTTAAAAACAAACAATATTTTTATAACAACGGTCAGAAAAGACATAATTCCTGACATAGCTCCATATATTATACACTTTTGAAAATCTCATGTAAAATGAGTCAAGTGTATTCTTATATTTTAAAATATAATTAAATTCTAATTAATTCTAATATATTCTCAGACCCTTTTAAACTTCACTTTTTTCTATTCCTCTGCTTATTTGGATTAATACCTATACATACATACATATATATACATGTGTGTGTGTGTGTGTGTGTGTGTGTGTGTGTGTGTGTGTGTGTGTGTTGCCAGTCTCGTTTTTCTATTTGTTTCTTTCGTTGTTCAAAAAAGTTCGTTTTCCATGCTTTTATATTTCATGTTCTCGTTTTTCATGTTGTTTACGTTTTTGACGTCCTGTAGCCATATATGCATGTGTATTTACATATATATGTAAATATGTACATGTATGTATGTATGTATGCATATATATATTATCTATATTATATATATATATATATATATATATATATATATATATATATATACACATATATATGCATATATATATATGTATATGTATATGTATATGTATATTATATATATATATATATATATATATATATATATATATATATATATATATTGTATGTATATGCATATAGTGCGAAAGATCCCAGCATCTTCAAGATACAGAGCAAGATATTGCACAACAGCTTGGGTTTCAAGGACCCGCATCTCTTCAATATCTTCCACACCCACCCCGAAAAGCCTGAGAGACCTACATGGAATGTTCTAGACCTCGCAGCTGACCTCGCAGCAGGAAACACAACAGAGAGAGAGCTGCGACAACCAACTCCGTCACTCACCATAATCCACATATCAGAGAAGGAATTCCCAGCATGACCGCAGATCTCATGTTAAAACTAACAAAAGAACGTATATATACGTATATGAGTTTTGCACGAAACGTAAAACGCCCTTTCTTTCCTTCTCTAGGCGTCTCATTAATGCTTTACATGCACCACGTCCTCGCGTTGTTGGTTTTTCTTGTATATTTTCTTCGTTTTCCGGGGATCATATATATATATATATATATATATATTATATATAGGATATATGTATATACATATATATATATATATATATATATATATATATATATATATATATATATATATATATATATACACCCATACACACACGCACAAACATACATAATACTTATCTGTGCAAAAGCACTTTTGAATAAATATATTGGACAGAAGATGAGCGCTTTTATGCATAAACAATAAAGAAATGTATCAAGTGTGTGTGTGTGTGTGTGTGTGTGTGTGTGTGTGTGTGTGTGTGTGTGTGTGTGTGTGTGTGTGTATGTCTGCGTATATGTGTGTGTACACATACGCATGCATACACACACATTTCTTCGTAGGCGGGTATGTTTTAGTGTACTGTTAATACATATGTGTGTGAGTGCGTGCGTGTGTGTGTGAGTGCGTGCGTGTGTGTGTGTGCACATGCGTACATATATACAAACAGACAGACAGACAGAAATACATAAATACATACATGCATACATACACACGCGGGTACACACGCACACGCATACACATACATACATCCATACATACACGTACACACACATACATGCACACACATACATATATACATACACACACATACATACATACACACACATATTCACGCACACGAGCGCGCGCACACGCACACGCGTACACATACATCCATACATACACACACACACATTCATCCATGCATACATACATAGACATACACATACACGCACACACACATTCATACATACATGCACATACACACACTCACGCACACGCGTACACATACATACATCCATCCACACATACATGTACACACACATACATACACACACACATTCATATATACATATATACACATACACTCACACACGCGCGCTCACACGCACACATGTGTACATACTTGCATACATACATACATACGTATACATACATACACACACATGCACACACACACACAATCATACATATATACATACACACACACTCACGCACACAAGCGCGCGCACGTGTACACATACATCTATACATACATACACACACATACATACACACACACACATTCATACATATATACACACATGCACACACTCACACACACTCAGGCACACAGGCACACGCGTACACATACATACATACATCCATATACACATACATACACACACACATACATACACACACATTTATATATACATACATATACACACACACTCACACACACGCGGCGCACACGCACACGTGTACACATACGTGCAAACTTCCATACATGCATACATATACACACATACATACACGCACACACATACATACATACATACATACATACATACCTACATACATACATACATACATTCTTACATACAGCCATACATACACACATACTGCTGGGGATAGAGAGCGTAAATTTGCAATCTCCGTCAGCTTGGACGTAATGGAATATTGCATCATTGGAAACAGAAGACAAAAACCAATATTTATTATAGGAATCTGATCTTGTGCAAAGACAGAAGACACGGAATGGGTTTCCTAAATCAAGTTTCTGTAAAGGAGGAATTGCTTTGATTACGAAGTGTGGTGTCTTTTGTATTTCGTTTCTTCACACTAGGAAAATCTTCCATACAAGGTCAAAGAAGCAGCACCGAAATTTGGTGGATAATTTTATCAAAGGAAGGCGTTTTATGTAGGGATGTGTATCTCTACGCGTTTGTGTGTGGTGTGTGGTGTGTATATGTATGTATATGCTTCAGGTGTGGTTGCGTGGGGAGACGCTTGCTTCTCAAACTCATCGTTCCAAGTTCAGTCCTAAAACGCGGCGTCTTGGGCAAATAATGTCTTCTACTATAGCCTCCGATCGATCAAAGTGAATCCTCGTGAATGGATTTGGTAGACGGGAACTGAAAGAAGCCCATCGTGTGTGTGTGTATTCATGTGTGTGCGTCTTTGTGGTAGTATTTAATTTATATATATATATATATATATATATATATATATATATATATATATATATATATATATATATATATATATATATATATATATATAGGGCAGAGAATTGCCGAATTAGTTAATAATATAGTTAGAATTAGTAGTTCTTTGACTGCTATTTCTAAATTTTCAGTATGTTGGTGAGGCAACTCACGCTGATCCCTATATGTTTATAATTATATATATATATATATATATATATATATATATATATATATGTATATATATATATATATATAAATTTATTAATAAGGGTAGAAATTGATATTAATTAATTAAAACCAGTGGTCTAGCATATTAACAAAAAATCCGAAGATTAAAATTATATTACATACAAAAATAAGACGAATGACTAGCAAAAGTGGACTCCTATATGCTAGAAATAGATGCCGAATCATCTAACCACGAAAAAATATGTTCTCAGTAAAAAATTAGCGACACAACAGACTGTAAAAGGGCAAGACAAATGAAAAAATACTAAATAAAAAAAAACGATTAACCTACGTACCATGGTTTCACCTGTTAAAATTTACATAAGTAAATATCTGCAGGATCATCAGCGTAGTCTGTCGATTTAAAAATATAATTTCCAGAACTAGACATAAGACGTCCACCCGAAAAGGGAGCACGTGTAGAGTCCTACAAATTACATTCAGTGTATCCCTTCAAATGTCTTCAATCTGGCGCGCTAAGTCCGGAAATAACTCTGCAGTTAATAAATGTTTGCAGTTAATTTACCGGTTTGAGAACATCATTATTCAAAATTTATTAATAAGGGTAGAAATTGATATTAATCAATTAAAACCAGTGGTCTAGCATATTAACAAAAAATCCGAAGATTAAAATTATATTACATACAAAAATAAGAGGAATGACCAGCAAAAGTGGACTCCTATATGCTAGAAATAGATGCCGAATCATCTAACCACGAAAAAATGTTCTCAGTAAAAAATTATATTTATATATATATATATATATATATATATATATATATACAGTTAACATAGTACACACACACCTTGCTAAACTCAACTCTAATGTACACGGAGCTTGCTGAATTTATAGAAAACTGTGAAGAACGAGAAGAAAATTCTGCTTAGACTATTTTGGACAAAGACAGACTTTGGTAGAACTAATAAAGGTTGATTCTGATCTTAATAGATTCAGTTAGATGTTGAATAACAGAAAAACATCTCTCACCAGGGAAATTGAAAGTTGTCAAATTCTTGTGAGGAAACCTTTTAGTTTTTGGAATAAAATGTTTTAAAAAACGTTTAGATAAATTTATAAAATAAGCATCAACACTTAACAAAAGTTTTGGCACCTTTGGTTTCCTTGACAAGTTACGGGGAAGTAAAAAAAAACGGTGAAGAATTCTGGCTAATTAATTTACACGTTCTTGAACTTTTCTACGTGAGAAACTCAACTTTTTAAGTACGGTTCTATGTTACTTTATTCGAAAGAAATGTCTAACAATTAAATGAACAAAAAAAAAGCTAAAATCTGATAAACGTAAATATATATCTTAGAACAGACTGGAAGGAATCACTTTCAGCATTCGAGTTTTACTTATAGAATCAACGAAAATAATCACGGATCTTACTTTATCTCATTTTTTTTTTTTTTGTATTTGGTTCAGTTTCTGGACTGCGACCAGGCTGGGGCACCGGTTTGAAGTATTTTAGTCGAAAAAATCGATCCCGGCACTTAGATTTTGTTTCCAGCCTGGTACTTTTTCTGCCGTTCTTTTTTTTTGCCGAACCGCAAAGTTACGGGGACGTAAACAAACCAACACCGGTTGTCAAGCGGCAGGGGAACAAACATACACATAAAGAAACACACACATATACAAACGCGCAAACATCTATATATATATATATATATATATTTACATACACACACATATATTATATATATATATATATTTACATACAAACACACATATTATATATATATATATATATATATATATATATATATATATATATATATATATATATATATATATATATATATATATATATATATATATATATATATATATATATATATATATATATATATATATATATATATATATATATATATATATATATATATATAGCGTTTGGCCAATCAGATTCGCAAGGAGCCATGAAAGTATCGATTTGTGGGTTCGATTCAGCCTCATTATGATATATATTAGACACAGTTATTGTACAGTTTTCAATTCTACTCCTCCAGTTTGATTTTCTTTTCGAATTTGGTATTGTTGGCTTTTTGGGTGTTAAACAGCGTCTTTCGATTACCTTAGCAACAGAGTAGATAATTTTATTTAACTTATTAATATCGGGTTTTAGTTGTATGATCTCTTGTGTAACACAGTTGCCAATTTTTATTTGTGTTTTATGTTGGTGTGCATTTGGGAGTTTATGGAGTGGTTTCCTATCATACATATTTGTATGCCCTACAACTGCAAGCTCATTCAGAGCTTCCTGCTTCATTTCAATGATCGATTTTCTGTGTTGTTCAGTAAATATGTGGTCTTCAAATTCTGTTTCGACATCATTTTCCTGGCTGTTTTTCCTAGGGTCATTATATTCTCCTTTTTCTTCAGGCTCTTGAGTGGTTTCGGCAGATGGTCGCCTTTCAGTCAATGCTTGTGGTCCAACATTCCTCTCCTCTGCTTCGTTATTTCTTTCCTGACTTATATTTAGGTCATTCTCTACCGCTTTTTTAATAGAGGTTAATTCTGCATCTGTGAGTCTGGTATTTCTGAAGATATCTCTTCTAACATTTGCTAATCTGTTTTCATCTAGATTTGGTCTGCTAGCTGGATTCCGGCTCCTCCTATTATTATCATTATTAGCATTATTATTATTAATTATCATTATTAATTATCATTATTATTTACTATTATTATTATTATTATTATTATTATTATCATCATCATCATCATTATTATTATCATTATTAGTATTATTATTATTATTAATTATCAATATTATTAATTATTTTTATCATCATCATCATCATTATTATTATTATTATTATTATTATTATTATCATTATTATTATCATTATTATTATTATTATTCCATTTTACTATGTTTAGTTCTCCGAATGAAGCATTTTTTTCTTTAAAACACTCATTCTTTTTGTTTTATTTTTCTTTCTGTTTGTATAGAATTTGAATGTTCGTTCTTGTCTATTTTATGCAATGGCAAATATCTCTTGTGCTTCTGGATGAGAAAGTAGACAAATCAGAGCAAAGCAACGAAATTCTGTCTCCACATGAGATAACGTCTCTGATGTCTGCAGTGACTGAAGAAGCAGTCTCTTTGAATTGTCTTACCATTCGCCTTGAGTCAAAAGGAATGATGACAGAAGCAGCAACAACAACAGTAGTAGTAGTAGTAGTAGTAGTAGTAGTAGTAGTAGTAGTAGTAGTAGTAGTAGTAGTAGTAGTAGTAGCAGCAGCAGCAAGAGGTGTGGCAGCAGCAGTAGCAGAAACAGCAGCAACTACAGATCCGGTAGTTATTTATTGAACGTGTTTTACTGATAAAGTTATTCTTATCCTACTCACTCAGTCAGCATCGTTAAATTCCAAGAAGCCTCCACCTCCACCTCCACCTCCACCTCCTCCGCCTCCGCCTTCTCCACCTCCTCCACCTCCTCCGCCTCCTCCTCCTCTTCGTCGTTTCTGTTGCTTTTGCTCATCTCCCTCCAGTGCAATGTTCAGAAGTAACATCAAAGATAAAGACTCTAAAATGGCGGATTATTTGACAAGCGTTCATAAAATTCATACTGATGATCCATTAACGTGTCTACACCTCACCGGGACCACTTTCAGCGTTTACTTCTGCCCGTATTAATCGTATTGTGCTTGATCGTAAATATAGTAATCCTATGTTTGTTCATATCCGCCATGTTACGTATATATACCGATTATTATTTTTACTTTATTATCATTATTATTATTATTATTATTATTATTATTATTATTATTATTATTATTATTATTGTTGCTGTTGTTGTTGTTGTTGTGTATTTTTGTTAATGTATTACGTATTTGTCGCAGTAAAGATCGTTATTAATATCGAGGCCGCACAAAAGTGAGATTATTTCTCTCTTTGCAAATCTACACCAGAATATTACATTATCCTGCGCATCAAATATCCAATGTGTACAATTCGTATTAGTGTTTGCATACAATTGTCAATCTCTATGTCGATTTTTAACTTTCTAAATTCCCTTTGAGGCTCGTTTGGACGGCCAAAGAAATTACATTTGATTACTGATACGCGCATGGGTATGTATATCCGTTGGTGTGTAATTGTATTCGTGTTTGCGTGCTTGGGTATTCGAGATTGTGGTTGGTGTGTGTCTATATGTATTTGTCTATACATGTGCGCATTTCTAAAATAACATTGTTTGCGAAGAGGACGGTGTGTTTCTCAAAAATCAACTTATATACAGTAGAATGTCGGTTTACGAATACCTCTCATTACGAACTAATCGGTTTACGAACAATTTTTTCAATATTAAACCTCTCGAATGACGAATGGTGTCTAAAGAAGTCGGTAACAACGTTGACGAAAAACTGGGAATATCAGCGGAAGAGCGACAGTTATTGTCTCACTTTTGCTCAGTTCACATACCTGATCGAATTCGCTGTGCCTTCTCTCGAATTTCCTATGAGTAAAATAGTCTCGATTTACGAACGTTTTGGGCGACCAACAGCCCTCAGAGACAAAATCAGGATATCCAAAGTTAATGCAGTATGATCGTTTCATGCGACTCCATTTAATTAAGCAATGTGAACATTACATCAAATGTAAAATGCAGAGCAATCCTCAACTGCACAAGGATATAGAAATTTACTGAAATTTCATTTCAACAGAAGGACATTTTTTGTAACTACATTTAAACTCGCCAAGTAGAAAGGAAGAATACAAAAAACCATTTTGACCATACAGGCTAGTAATTAATTCTAAGCAGATTTTTAACTGTCACTGATGTTATTTGTTTTTGTGTTTCTGATTTATGGATCATCTTATCAAACCTATTGATTCAAAGCTTAAGAAGGCACTAGCATTTTCTTTATAGGGAAAGGGAAAGGGGTAAACAATATACATGGATGATATGGTTATAAAATTTCTTTGGGTTTAGTGACAAACTACTATAGGTGGGGGGTTTCCTATTAGCAGACCAGTTTATAATGGAGCAGGGGAAGTTTTAACATAAGGCACCTAGGTCAAAAGTATATAAAATAAAGTTGCTATATGTGAACATATGTGGAGGCGCGTGGCTTAGTGGTTAGGGTGTCAGCATCATGATCGTGAGATTGTAGTTTCGATTCCTGGACCGGGCGACACGTTGTGTTCTTGAGCAAAACACTACATTTCACGTTGCTCCAGTCCACTCAGCTGGCAAAAGTGAGTAACGCTGCGATGGACTGGCGTCCCGTCCAGCTGGGGAACACATACGCCATTGAAACCGGGAGACCGGGCCCATGAGCCTGGCTAAGTTTTAAAAGGGTGCATTTATTGTTTATTTTTATATGTGTACAGATACAGAAGTAAATGTTTATTCATAGTTTTCATTAATCAGAATAAGGTGTCAGTATTGTTTTACATATGCTAAGTTTGAAAAACTTGAGATACCAATATTTGCTTAATTAATATGTGAATAAATAAAAGCGAATTATAAATTAATAATGAAATAAAACATAAAAAGAAATAGTGTATAGTAATGTAACTAATCAACCAATACAGTATGCAAAAACCATGAAGTGGTATTAATTTAAAATGCTCTGGTAAAGTACATTTAGACTTATTTACACCAATATAAAGAACCATAGATAAGATGTGAAATTAATTTTTTTTTATATATATTGGACTAAATTTTTTTTTTAAATTAAACTTATATATCTAATATCATTTAAAGGACAGATAAGAAATAAAATTTATTTTATAACTAATGTAAAGAATTGATACATAGGATTTACATGTAAATTGAACGAAACTCCGCGCATAGCATATGAAAGAGATCGAAGGAAGTGGAGATCTGTTGGTGCCAAATCAGGAGAGTACGGTGGGTGTGGCAGAACTTCCCAGCCATGGGTTTTAATGGCTTCCTTGGTCATATTGGCGATATGTGGGCGGGCGTTGTCGTGCAGCAGAAGAACTCCGATTAGGTCTTTTCTCTTGAATAGCTGTGTTGAGTCGTTCCATCTGTTGAACATAGAGATCTGCGTTGAACATAGAGTTCTGCGTTGACCAGTAACAATTCAGTAAAGGAATCGTTGCTTGTGTCCATGAGTTGAGCGGTGACGAGCAAGCAAACCAGCGGAAATTGTGGCTCGTTGATTTTTGTTGTTGTCACTTAAAGCATGCGGAACTCATGCTCCATACTTCTAAAACTTTCCCATCGAGTGAAGATTCTTCTCTATAGCAGCGTGGGAGCATTCCATTTTCTCTGCCAGTTCTTTTGTCGTTTGGCGAGAATTTTCGTGCAAAAGTTGGTTTAATCGCTCTTCATCGATCTCAACTTGACAGCCAGAACGAGGTGCATCTTTGAGGTCAAAATTTCCATTTTTGAACTTGGCATACCAATCACGAGCGATTCTTTCATCTATGGCACCCTCTCCATACACAGCACAAATGTTGCGAGCAGCTTTTGCGGCCTTAGAACCTTGATTAAAAGCAAAAAGAAGGAGGTGTCAAAAATGCTCGTTTTTCTTAACTTGACATTCCATTTTAATGATCTGAAAATAAACAAAAATTAACCAAAATAACTAGCAAAAAACAAAATAGATTCCAAAATGATTCAAAAATAGAATTCTCGAAAAAATAGATTCCAAAATTTAAAAACGCAATAAATTCCTTAATTTAAGAAAACGGTGGGAACTTAGTTGCCAACCCAATGTGTGTGTGTGTGTGTGTGTGAATGGGAAAGGTCGGTTAATGGTATTATTTTAGGTTTCCCGTCCATAAAGGGTTTCGCTTTATGGCGTATCCTCGGATCTCATCAGATCCCAAAATCTGTTAGCTCAAGGCCAACAGAAAACCTAAGGTAATCCCATAAACCGACCTTCTCCATTTTTAATATATACTGCTCTATATGTTAGAGAGTGTTTCTTCTTTCGGATTTGTTTTTTACAGACAATATATACATACATACATAGAGAATAGCGAGACAGATGTGTGTGTATGTCTGTATGTACATGTGTGTCTTTAAATGTATAGGTATGTTTGCGAGTTAACACGGAATCCCTTGATGACAACGTAAACTTCATTTCAGTAAGGTACCTTTGGTCTGACGAGTAGCTATCGGATTATCCCTCGTTTGTCCTATTACTACTTCTGAGGTTTTACCAGCTATGAAACATACGTGCCTGGATTTTATCTACTCCATTCCTTCATTTTGGATTTTTATTCGCAGACACAGCAACCGCAACTGCAAGCCGTAGGCTATAAAATAACTTTTTTCAGCTGATCGAACTTCGATATAGGAAAACTTTATAGGCGCAGGAGTGGTTGAGTGATAAGAAGCTTCACCGCGCACGAGCAAAACAAAGTGGTTGTTGTCAACCAAAGAGACAACACGGCATATATATATATATACGTACACATGTATATATATATATATATATATATATATATATGCACACACATGGACATACAGCGGTACGTAAGTCTACTCAAGAAATCTCTAGTGATACTTTTTATTGATGTACCCGAAGAGACCCAGAACGAGTTAAAACATGTATTGTACCCAATAACGTCTATTAGACATTACATCTCCTATTTTATTAATACTGTTACCCGAACTGCCACTAAGAGGTTCCTGTAATAAATCTACGGGTAACAACAGGTAATTGAAACTGTACCGGTGCTTTACTCATCATCCATTTATACATTTTGTATAATTTCTCCATTATATATATATATATATATATATATATATATATATATATATATATATATATATATATATATATATATATATATATATATATATATATATATATATATATATATATATATATATATATATATATATATATTAATAAATTACATGGTAGCAAAAAAATTTTAGAAATTTTATTTACCACCAGTGGTCTAGCGAGAGTAAAAAACAGTCAATAGACTATGTATTATTCATTTAAAATACAGAGATGCCTGTAATAGGACATCTAACCCGCTAGAAATAGCAGCAAAAGACTACATACCACAAAAGTAGGGATAATTTAGAAAGAGAATGAAAAATAAAAACATTTACCAATCTATATTCTGTACCATGGTTTCAAGTCAATTTTAGTAAGATAAAAATTATATATCTCACAAAGGTCGGACTATCATGTATTTTAAATGAATATATATATATATATATATGCAGATACTTATGCATGTATATGCATGTGTGTGCATATGTATATATATATATATATATATATATATATATATATATATATATATATATATATATATATATATATATGTATATATATTTATTTATTTTTATGTGTGTGTAGATATATACGTACACACATGCTTAAGTATTTCCATATATATATATGTGTGTGTGTGTGTGTGTGTGTGTGTGTGTGTATGTGTGTGTGTATTATGTACGCGTGTGCGCATATGTCTTTGTATATACAAATTTCACTTAGCAAACATATATTTGTAACTCAGAAGCCTTAGTAATAAATATCTATCTATATACACCCACTTCCACCTTCCAAACGCATTTATTCTCAGATTCTTTAACCATTTTAATATTCTTCGTTCCATTCCTTAATTTTAGAATCTCTATTTCAAGTTTTTCCTGTTTTCTTCTCTCTCTAATTCCTCGTCTTCTTTTCCATTTTATTTCTGACTTTGAAACTATTTATTCATTTATACGTTTAATCTTATGATATCCAAAATGGCGAGTGCACGTGGCTTAACGCGTACAGCGATCACCTCACGCTCATAACATCGTAGTTTCAATTCCAGGACGTAGGGAAAAAACTTCATTTCACGTCACTAAATGGTTCCACATTGTTCCGGGTTCAGTTCCACTGCGTGGCACCTTGGGAAAGTGTCTTCTACTACAGCCTCGGGCCGACCAAAGCCTTGTCAGTGGGTTTGGTAGACGGAAACTGAAAGAACCCTGTCGTATATAGATGTGTGTGTGTGTGTGTGTGTGTGTGTGTGTGTGTGCGCGTGTGTCTGTGCTTGTCCCCCCACCATCGCTTGACAACTGATGCTGATATGTTTACGTCCCCGTAACTTAGCGGTTCGGCAAAAGAGACCCATAGAGTATGTACTAAGCTTACAAAGAATAGGTCCTGCGGTCGACTAAAGGCGGTGCTCCAGTATGGCCGCTGTCAAGTGCCTGAAACAAGTAAAAAAAAAAAGAAGAATAAGAGAATATATATATATATGTGGATACTTATAGCTTCGTATATATACGCATACATACATGAAATGTTTATACGTGTACAAAAATGCATACAAACTTCCATACATGTAAACATTCATACATAAATCTATGCATGCATACACATATAGAAACATACATGTCCATATATGCATACATATACACACGTACATGACATACACATATACACATACACACGCATACATACATACATACAGACACACACATACGCACGCATTTCTACCACATGCGTGCAATTTCCGTGTGACATCTCTACGAATCCTCCACGGTTATTCTTGTTACTTTTTTCCCCTAAACTTAACTACCAAATTATAAATCTCTGTATTAGTCGATACCAACAACTCCGACCTTGTTCTCAAATCACCTCCCTATCCAAAATGTCAGCCGAAATGAAAGTTCGTCACGAACTGAGGCGGATCTGTAGCTTTTTCTCTGTCCTCTGTGATTTCCTTGGCAGCATGCCGACAAGTCACGTTTCAAGAGAGACTTCCATCGCTCAACGTTACTTTAATTGTTAGCAGGGAAATAGGGTTGTTAATGATAAGTTTTATGTATTAACTGTTTGGTAATGTTGGGGGTGGGGTGGGCAGGGAGGAAATCGATTCTCGTGTGACAAACAAATTATTGATTTTCGGGTTATTAGTTTATGTTCGTCTGTGTGTACGCGTGTGTATACGCGTTTGTGCTTGTGTCTGTGTGTGTGTGAGTCTATGTGTTGTGTGTGTTTGTGTTAGGGGATGGGGTGTGGTTTGCAAATTGTTTACTGTAGATCTTTTATACATACCTACACACATGTACATTCACATGCATAAATGCACACATACACAAAATACATACACAGGCACACACATACACACACACGTATCCATACCACCACACACATTTATTTCTGTGTGACATCTCTACGTATGAATTCATCATCGTCGTCGTCATCATCATTATCATGACCATCACCATCAACGTCGTCGTCGTCACCATCATCATCATCATCATCATCATCATCATCATCATCCTCATCATCATCATCATCATCATCATCGTCGTCGTCGTCATCAGGCCTAAATACTCTTGCCTTGAAACCATTTTGAATTTCTTTAAGAATTGTTTTTATTCTGTATCTGAACATCTGATGACGTGGACGTGTTTCATAACCACGAAACTAAGTAATGTGGAGCAGTGCGTGTGGGTTGGTATGTGTGCGTGCGTGCGTGTGTGTGTGTGTGTGTGTGTGTGTGTGTGTGTGTGTGTATTATTTCAACATTCCTTGCCAATAGAGAAGGAGCCGGTTTCTAACCTAGATCCAAGGTTCTTTCATTGGACATCATCAACAACATCAACAGGGTATTTTTGCATGTATGCATGTATATGTGCCGCATTTGGAGTGAGTGCTTGTGCAGACTTGTATGCTTTATTTTATGCATGTAATCTCATGCATATAGTCGCATGTCTAGACATGCGCACAGATACTGAAATGATAAACTGGAAGGTTTTACAGATTTTTACATTTCCAGCAATGGCTTTGATCTGTAGTCTTCGAATTAGATTTTTCTTTTCTGGTTTTGAGAAGCCAAATTTCCTAAAATTGGTTCCTAGGCAATGTGTATATATATATATATGTATATATGTGAGTATGTACACTGGATCTCTGGATCTCATCTGTGGACTACATGGCTGTATGTTCTTCTTTCTCTGGTTTTAATTTGGAGTTAATGTTGGCCGGCCACCAACTTGGAAGCAGGGTTGTGAAGGAAAGCAGGTTTGTGAAGGAAAGCAGGGTTGTGCAGATTTTTACAGTCCCAGATACCGTGATCATTTGTAGCATAGGAATTAAGGATTCGCTTTCTCTCCCTAAGATTCCAAATTCAGCCATACTTTACTCCAGACGGGTTGTATGTATGAATGTATGTATGTATGTACGTCTCTCTCTTTACTCTTTTACTTGTTTCAGTCATTTGACTGTGGCCATGCTGGAGCACCGCCTTTAGTCGAGAAAATCGACCCCAGGACATATTCTCTGTAAGCCTAGTACTTACTCTATCGGTCTCTTTTTGCCGAACCGCTAAGTTACGGGGACGTAAACACACCAGCATCGGTTGTCAAGCGATGGTGGGGGGACAAACACAGACACACAAACACAAACACACATACATACACACACACACACACATATATATATATATATATATATATATATATATATATATATATATATATATATATATATATATATATATATATATATATATACGACGGACTTCTTTCAGTTTCCGTCTACCAAATCCACTGACAAGGCTTTGGTCGGCCCGAGGCTATAGTAGAAGACACTTGCCCAAGGTGCCACGTAGTGGGACTGAACCCGGAACCATGTGGTTCGTAAGCAAGCTACTTACCACACAGCCTCTTCTGCGCCTATGCATGTATGTATGTATGCAGATCTCCTGTCTGTTTCCAGTTTTATAAGGGAAAGGTGCATGCGTTGTGCGGGATATTACTGGCAAATTAAACAAGAGCTGGCAAATGACTTACTGCTATGGATGTCAAAGCGTGGCCGTACCCGAGCCGGTCATCCAAACACAAGATATGTAGATTAGATCAACTCACCAAAGACACTGGATGCCTCCCCGTAGACCTCCCTCAACTCATGCGGGATCAAGACGGATGGCGTGTGCGGGTTAAAAACATCCGAGCAAGCTTTACCAAATGATGATGTATGGAATATATATTAACGACAGAGGTAGAACTAATACCGATAGGTAACTATTCCCACTTAAACATCCACGTGTAAGTGGGAATAACAGGCATTGATTTTCTGTATATCACTAGCGGAGAGATGAGAAGCTTCTATCTCTAGCGGTCGAGCGTCCGTCACCGATGAGATCAAGGAAGATCGAAATCACGTGATCTGGTTTTCTCGGCGCTGGAGTTGGTGGGGGGATTTATCTCCCTGCTGGCGATATAAAACAAACGAATGCGCATTCTGCACCAAAAGTCTATATGGGAGATTCTCTCGCGGTATCTACCGCAGTATAGTCTGTTCTCACAGAACAACCACGTTTAAATGGGAATAAATATTACCTCTGATGGATGGATGGATGGATGGATGGATGGATGGATGGATGGATAGAGGAAGTGCTTGTGTCTGTTTTTCGTTCAAACTTGTGTAAAACGATGCGTTGAACAACGTCCCTTCACACACACACACACATATATATATATACACACACACATATACACACACACACACAATTTTCAGATAAATACAAATAAAGCAAAGCCATTAAATAAAATTAGTACCAAATGTAATGAAGTGAGTTCATGAGTGGATGTGATCGACTACAAAACAACCTTTGATGTGGCGCCCCAGCCTGGCCGCACACAATCACAATAACATCGACCGAAAAGCAATCAAAGAATTATGCTAAAAGACAACAAATAAGCTAACATGGAATTGGAATATTTACAATTGCCAGAGAAAAAAAAAAGTTCCAATAATAGAAATGAGTTTTAGTAATCTTTTAATCAGATCGGATTTACCAAAGGGAGACAACTCTGTGTTGGAAGGTAAACAGGTTTGTCGTTGTAACTACTGCAGCAGTTGTTGTTGCGGTTGTTGGTGGTGGTGGTGGTGGTGTTATTGTTGTTGCTGTTGTTGTTGTTGTTGTTTGTTGTGGTTGCTACAAATTGTATTATTTTAAAATGCAATATCTGAGAGCCAACAGATATATCTTGGAGTGTTCTGGTTCTTAACTCACATCAAACAATGTTGTTGTTGTTGTTGACGTTGTTATTG
>NC_142937.1:29790902-29820902 GCF_046866305.1 Octopus bimaculoides
TTCCAAGTTCTCCTACAATCACTTGTATTGTAACCATCTTGAGACGCCACACTTTCTCGATTTCAATCAGCAAATCTTTATATTTTCTGAGCTTATCATATTTCTTTGCCGAGATATTATGATCACGTGATATGCTCATATCAATCAGTAAACAGATCTTTATTGTTTTGGTCTTTCACAACAATATCTAGTTTATTAGCTTTGATGGTCCCAAAGAATCGTCACCCTTTCTTCCCTCAATTACGACTTCAAGGTGATGCTTATACCATTTGTCAGCAGTTTTCATTTTATACTGCCGACATATTAACAATGTAGATATTGACCAACTTTGTTATGTCTTCGTTTATTATTATTATTATTATTATTATTATTATTATTATTATTATTATTATTATTATTATTATTATTCAGTAGTTTTATTTTTATCACGTGCTTTCACTGCACTGCCGAGCGCAGCTATATATATATATATATATATAGTTGGAATTTACAAGAAAAAAAAACAAAACAAAAGAAGAAAACGGGTGTGTAAACAACAAACAGATGTATTAGTTTAACGCTCGTGAAGTGAGAAAGTCTTTTACGTTTCGAGCCTACGCTCTTCAACAAAAAGGAACACAGAAATAAGCAGAGAGAGAAAATGAAAAAAGGTTTAGTGGCTAGCGATCAACACACACACACACACACATAAATAAGGTTGCAAAATAGTACCTACAATTGCTAGAAATAAGAGCTAAATACTATAACTCGAATAGCCACACAAAGTCACTAACCCAATGTGATGTTCAAAGCGACTGCGAGCGGCAAGTCACAGAATCTTTCTCCAGCGAGATAAAACTCGCTGAATGATATAATTTGATAAGACCCTATCATATAATTTCGAAATTTAACCAATAAGGTTTCGTTTCTCTTCAGGGGGTTCCACAAATTACTCCGGGTTAAAGAGATAGCTTGCTTCCCATTAGCTCATGAGGGAAAATAACCGTTGAACAGCAAGCGCCAAATTTCAAAGCCGTTTGAGCGTATATAAACAAACAATAAGAGATGGAAAAAGATGTTGTGGTTTGCCGCACACAGTCTCTTTGAACATCTCATGAGGTTAGTGACTTTGTGTGGCTATTCGAGTTATAGTTTTTAGCTCTTATTTCTAGTAAGTGTAGGTGCTATTTTGCACCCTTATCTATGTATTCTTCCTTTTTGCCATAAATTGCTGTAGCCACCTATATTATAACGTATTTAATATATCATATTTATCGTTATATCTTATTGTATATTTATATATATAAAGTCTTTTTTAAGTGTGTTGCATTGTGCTGACAGATTTGCATTTAAAATTCCGGCATTTTAAATCAAACCTTGTTAGTTACTATGCTGACAACATTACCTCTCTCTCTTTCTCTCTCTCTCTCTCTCTCTCTCTCTCTCTCTCTCTCTCTCTCTCTCTCTCTCTCTCTCTCTCTCTCTCTCTCTCACACACACACACATACACACTCATTCATTCACTGTATTTCTCTCTCAACAACAATTTTTTTTACCTCCCCTTCTAAAAAGACATTATGACGTATATTTTGATACGTCCCCTTCTCTCTCTACTCGTAATAGACGTTGCGATGGACGGACAGATTCACTTCTCTCTTATAATATAAGATTATTATTAGTAGTAGTAGTAGTAGCAGTAGTAGTAGTAGTAGTAGTAAGGCGGCGAGCTGGCAGAAACGTTAGCACGCCGGGCGAAATGCTTAGCGGTATTTCGTCTGCCGTTACGTTCTGAGTTCAAATTCCGCCGAGGTCGACTTTGCCTTTCATCCTTTCGGGGTCGATAAATTAAGTACCAGTTACGCACTGGGGTCGATGTAATCGACTTAATCCGTTCGTCTGTTCTTGTTTGTTCCCTCTATGTTTAGCCCCTTGTGGGCAATAACGAAATAGGTATTTCGTCTGTCTTTACGTCCTGAGTTCAAATTTCGCCGAGGTCGACGTTGCCTTTCATCCTTTCGAAGGTTGATAAATTAATTACGAGCTGTTTACTGGGGTCGATCTAATTGACTGGCTCCCATCCCAAAAATTTGGGGCCTAGAATAGAAAAGAATTATTATTATTATTATTATTATTATTATTTTATCACGTACTTTCACTGCACTACCGAGAGCAGCTCTGTGTGGCTTGTGTATGTGCTGTGGTTTGTTGTGGTGCTCATACTTTCACTGTATTGAAAGTGTTTTACATAGAATATGTACGGTGCCTAATGGTGCTATTTTCTGTATGTTATAAACATTTGTAAGTTCTGATGCTTTTGTTATGTATTAGTCTGAATATTTTTTTATTATACCTACTACGCCCACTATGAGAGGAATTGTTTCTGTTTTTAGGCTCCACTTTCGAGTTACTTCCATTTCCATATCTTTGTATTTTGAGACTTTCTCCGTTTCTTTTATTATTATCATTATTATTATTATTATTATTATTATTATTATTATTATTATTATCATTATATCAAACATACACCCCAAAGCTGATCGCGAGCAAGCGCACACTCACACACTGCCAGATACATAGACACAAGAAAGACACACGCACATACATAGAAACACAAGACATGGAAAGATAAACATACACAAGACACTATGTAGACATATAAAGAAACACTTGCACACACACACGCACACGCACCTACATACAAACATGTAGTTTATTTTGTGTTGTTCGCTAAACAATAAATCTTCATAAAATATGATGGCTTATGATTTGCCGGATTATGAGATCCATTACGTATTGTTAATCTGAAATAAATTTAATTTAAATTTGATTAACCAAAATAATCCGCAATTTTCAGATTTTATTCCTAAGTCAATGTTTGTATGTATATGCTTGTTTGTATATTTCTATGTATGTGTGCATGTTTGTATACATATGTTTCTATGCATATAAGTGTATGTATAATATGTACATCATCATCATCGTCGTCGTCATCCTTCATTTACCATCCATTTTTCATGGTGGCATGGGACATGTACCTGTATATATATGTGTGTGTGTGTGTGTGTGTGTATATAGATAGATAGATAGATAGATACACCACAAACGCACACACACACACACACACACACACACATATATATACATATAAATATATTTACATTTATGAATATATGTATTTATAGTTGTATGTAGTGAAGGCACGTGGCTTAGTGGTTAAGGCATTCGGCTCACGATCGCAAGGTCGTGAGTTCAACTCTCGGTGTCGCGCTTTGTCCTTAAGTAACACACTTTATTTCATGTTGCTCCAGTCCACTCAGCTGGCTCAAAATGAGTAGTACCTGTAATTCAAAGGGCCAGCCTTGTCTCACCCTGTGTCACGCTGAATCTCCTTGAGAACTACGTTAAGGGTACACATGTCTGTGGAGTACTCAGCCACTTGCAAGTTAATATCACGAGCAAGCTGTTCCATTGAGCGTATCACCTGGGACCCACGTCGTCGTAACCGACGGAGTGCACCTGTATGTGTATGTGTAGTACATATGTATTTATGTAAAACTGTATGTATAGATGTATGTGTTCTATGTAATCTATGCACACACATATATGTGTGTGTGTGTGTGTACGTATGTAAGTGGTACGTAGATAGGTATAATACGTAGGTAAGGATGTCTCGTGCTCGAAGGAAGCTGGGTTCAAACGTAACTTTGTTTTATGCATCTTTCCTCTCTAATTTCATAATACCTTTCAGTTTTTATACACACATACACACATGCACGCACACATACACACACACACACACATATGTATGTATATATACGCACACATATGTATACACACACATCTATCCATATATGTATGTATGCACACAACCAAAGACAAATTTAAATGTAGGCGCAAAAACACAGCAAAAACCTACACAACACATGCATGTATATACACACACTCACGCCTACATAAACACATGCACACACATTCATGCACACATACGTGAAAAGTCTTCAGTAACAGCAGCAGCAGCTGCCATTAACGAACTTTCTGCAGAAACTGGAACCGTAGGAAAGGAAAACTGCCGCATTTATTATGGGGACTGGATTTAAATAGGATTCCATTTATTTCCAGAAACTGGAAGTCAATAATTATGGCCTGCTTTATCGCTACTCAAACAGTTTGAATTAAAGTATATTTTTAAATCTTCTTGAAGAATCCCACATCAACAAAAATGAGTCAGAAAAAACTATTTTATGTATTTTTTATTTTTCATTGAACAAGGAGGAAGTTTAATGGTTTTAGGATTTGCTATGTTATGAGTTTCTTTAACTGCTGATAAGAGAAATTAGTTTGCCCTTAAATTGTATCTATTTGAATAATAATTATATTTGTTCAGAAAAACTCCTGAGCGATGCATGTGAGGAATTAGGTAAAATATGCGAGGTTACGTCAATAAATGTGAGCAAAGAGAAGAATGAACATTGTATTATCTGAGTAGTTTAATGATCCTGTAAATTTCGGGAAAAGATTCCCCTTTTCAAATAGTAGAAAGAAAATTACCAAAGAGTTTGGAGAAATATGTTGTATTGATAGATTGCTATAGGTAACATGTAGTGTGGTGTGGCAACCACAGCAGTAGAAAGTTACGTGACATGGTAAATAAGTTTGGGTGTGTGAAGGAGAGGTAGGAAAGGTCCTAGAAAATAGATAAGCTTAATGTTTGAGGATAGATGGAGGATTCTTATATAGAAACCGATAGTATTACGTGACAACTGTTATTTATTCTGTTAAACCCCTTCATCAACAATGTTAACCTTCAGAAAATAATCACACACCTGATGACAACAGAGATTAAACCGATCGAAATGTAGTGTTGATAAAAATATTATGAACATTTTCATTTTCAATGTTTAGGTTCATTGTGAATAAAAATTAATGCGGCACAGGATTTTGTCAGAGAACAGGTCGCGGTTTCAAAGCGACGAAAATATTTTGACAAATTAAATTTAAAAGCTGTAGTGAATCTAACGGTTTTTGTATCTTTTTAAATGGCTTATAAACACCTTCCGCGCTGCAATTGTTTTTGTTTCAGCATACGATCTCAGATCAAGTCACTTGGTATGCAAGTACATCTCCGTAATCAAAATATTATTTAATAACAATTCGTATCTGATATTTTTAAGTTAGACATTTAATAAGCTTTATAACTTTTAAAAATGAAGCTAAATGTTTTACACGGTAGAGACGTGTGTTAAATAAAAGATGTTTCACACAATAAATTGTGTCCATGTGGACAATATACAGCAATCAAAACGATTAGGGCCAATGGTGAGTCTCGTTATTTGTAAAATACAATTCAAATTAACAGATACATTAATTGCTTCTAATTTAAGCACAATGCCGGCAATATTAAAGGCAGGATGTTAATCAATACCACCGAACCCCAATACTTGACTGATACTTTATCTTTATCAACCCCGAAAAGATAAAACAGAATGCTGATTACGGTGGAATTTGAACTCAGAAGTAAAGAGCCGGAATTAATGCAGCGAGGTCTTTTTTCCGACACTCTGACGAGTTTACTAATTGCTTTTTGTTATATTGCTCTACCTCCGTCCTGTATAGCTCTTGTTTACTGCTGGGAAGATGTCCTTCCTTGGCTCATCTTCTCAACTACAAACGATGTTGTTTGCAGCAAAATTGTTTTTATCATTGCATCCATCATAATTTGCGTTACCCTAAAAAAAATTTGAGATTTCTGACGGTTTTGAGGGTCAGATTTGGTCAACACACCAAAAGCGATAGGAGACTGGTGGACTAGCTAACAACCTACCCCTTCTATTGTTGTTGTTGTCGTCGTCGTTGTTGTTGTTGCTGCTGCTACTGCTACTGCAACTGCTGCTGCTCTTCGTCTTCTTTTTTTTCTTCTTTCTCCAAATTTTCTTCCATTTCTCTCCGAGTGTTTTCCGTACACCTAGGGCAGAGAAGCTCATTGTACGCATTCCCAGTTTACACACGCAAATTCACAGGTAAAATACGTATTTAAAAAAAAATAATAAATAAATAAATTCATGAATGGATGTTGTTTTCAAAGCGATAATTGCTTATCCCTTAAAATACATCTACGAAGTAGTCTGAGTCAGCAGAAAGGACAGTCAAATCCTAGCCTCTCAAATCTAAGACTTACAAATCTTAGCCTCTCAAATCTTAGCCTCTCAAATCTTAGCCTGTCAAATCTAAGACTTACAAATCTTAGCCTCTCAAATCTTAACCTCTCAGATCTTAGCTTCTCAAATCTTAGCCTCTCAAATCTTAGCCTCTCAAATCTTAGCCTCTCAAATCTTAGCCTTTCAAATCTTAGCCTCTCAAAACTTAGCCCGCCGGATAAAATGCTTGGCGGTATTTCTTCCGGTTTTACGTTCTAAGTTCAAATACCACAGAGGCTGACTTTGGCGTGCATCCTTCCGAGTCAGAACCAGTTAAGCGGTGGAATCGGTGGTATCGATTGCCCCCACCCCCACCGTCAGCCCAAAATTGCTGGCTTTGTGTCTAAATCAGAAAAACAATTATCGTTATCATGTTTGCACTGAGACGCTACCGAAGACTCGCTTATACGTCATATCGAAGGATAATATCGATCCTGGACTTATCTAAAAGCAAAAGACTATTCATCTCTTTATTTTTTTTTTCCTTTTATGAAGATAATATGGTGGGAGGGGAGGTCCATATTTAAAGAAAAGAAAATAAAATATAGAGTTACGTCCCCTACATCTGATAAAGGGAAATAACTCAGAAAATTATCTCTCCAAATACTGATTTCAAAATTTGGTACAAGGCCAATAATTTCGGATGGTGGGGGTGCTACGTCGATTACATTGCCCCCAGTGTTCCATAGTGTTTCTCTCCAAATGCATTTCTTTTTTCTTCGGTAATTCTTTGCTATTACCTGCGTATCACTTTAAAGATGAAATTTCACCTAAAGAACGCATGATTTCCAAATGTCTTGATCAAATTCGTCCGAAACACGTCAAAGACCAATGGTAAAGCATATTTCACCACCACCCCCTTCAAAATGTGACGAGTGTAATGATGAAAGATTCATCTTTTCTTCACTCTCCGATCCCTTATTGTTCGTGTCTTTGGGTTTGCTGAAAGTTTAAATCCGTGTTTCCTGGACAAAGAAAAACAGAATTTCCAGGGAGAAGGGTTTTGAGAATTTAAAATCGGCGGACGAATTGTCATGTTTTCTTTCTTTCTTTCGGTGCCATTTCCTGAATGTAGGACATATGCACTCATGTCCCCCACCCACCCACAATTGTCTGTTCTTTGTTTTCTATAAAACAGTTCCACTTCTTCCTGATGTTTATGTCTCTTTCTTCCGACCAATTCTTCAAGCATCACATCCATAACAGCCCTCTCCTTCCTCTGCTTTTTTTCCCCCCCTTTCAATCTTTCCAGTCATCACTAAATTCTCCCTGGGCCCTCTTTCCACATCACGTAACCAAGAAATCTCAGTATTTGGCTCTTATTTCACAAAGCAGTTTACTATTTACCGCAGCCCGACTCATCACTACGTCAGACATTTTATCTGCCTATTCTATCCTCAATATTTCCCTTAATAAAGGCGGCGAACTGGCAGAAACGTTAGCATGCCGGGCGAAATGCTTATCGGTATTTCGTCTGCCGTTACGTTCTGAGATCAAATCCCGCCGAGGTCGACTTTGCCTTTCATCCTTTCGGGGTCGATAAATTAAGTACCAGTTACGCACTGGGGTCGATGTAATCGACTTAATCTGTTTGTCTGCCCTTGTTTGTCTCCTCTATGTTTAGCCCCTTGTGGGCAATAAAGAAATAAGAATCGTTAGCACGCCGGGCAAAATGCTTAGCGGTATTTCGTCGGTCTTTACGTTCTGAGTTCAAATTCCGCCGAGGTCGACTTTGCCTTTTGTCCTTTCGGGGTCGATAAATTAAGTACCAGTTGCGTACTGGGGTCGGTCTAATCGTCGGGCCCCCTCCGCCAAAATTTCGGACCTTGTACCTAGAGTAGAAAAGAATATTTTCCTTAAGAACCACATTTTACAGCTCTCCAAGCATCTTCTCATTCCTGATGTTATAGACCATGTTTCTCTTCCATACATTAATACAAGGTAGACATAGCAGTTCAGTATACAGATCTGGGTTTTGATGATCAGAATATGGTTTCTCTAGACGTTATACAATTCTGACAATGCAGATTTTGCCAGATTTATGTTTATAAATATTTTTTTTTAAACCCAACTAATGGCTGTGAAACATTTAAACTTGTCCAACACCATAGCGTAAATAGAATTGCATCAATGCAAACTTTATTTTACTTTCACATTAACAAAGAGGAAAAATTTACATTAAAATTTGGGGTGAAGGTAGGAATTGTCAATTAGAAAGTCACTCCTAGTTTAAGGGGTCTGTGAATCGATTTATATTCCCTCCCCCTCAACCTCCCACTCCTCTCTCTTTCACACTTTCTATAGCGTTCTCTTTTTCTTTCTTTTTTCAGTGTTCCACCTCTCTCTCACCCTATCTCTATCTCATGTCTCTGTCTCTCTCCCTCTCTCACTCATTCTGTTTCTCTTTCCCTTTCTCCCTCTCTCTTTCTGTCTCTCCACCGCCCTCTCTGAACAGGGAAACAAGGTCTGTTTTCTCTTCTGTGTAGTGGCAAAAGAGGTAGTGTGGAGGACACGCATGAAAGAATTAGTGACAGACATCTTCATTTCCAGTCGTGGTTTGGTAAACTTTTTTGTTTCCCATCTTAAAAGGAAAATAAGGCTGGAGACGAGACACTTGCCACTCAGCACATATTAGAAAAGATTAAGGAAAGTGGCAAGCATATTGAGAGTGAATGTGCTTTCTTAAGAGAGAACATAAAAGTCTCTTAAGGGGTTCAGTGGAGGAACGTGGTTTGTGGGATCGCACCCGTCCCTCACTCCATCATCATCATCCGATTTTATATATCATCATAAATTTTTTATCTTGTCATCTCATTCGATCCCCCGACCCCTTTGTCCTCTCTTTGTCTCTACCTTTATGGTAAATAAAATATCGGTTATTGTTCCTCCTCGACCAGACCCAGCTGGAGCATCTCTCCACTGTTTCTGACATTGCCTTTACGGCTTTGGTTCTTTTCTTCCCAGAGTTGTTTCATATCAGACTCACGTCTAAACTTGTGCCACACATCGATATAAAACGCTACAGAAGGAAACAGCGTGAATTTACAATTAATCCGTCTCACTTTGAAGGTGAAATTTATGTATTTGCCGTAGATTTTGGTATGTTTGGAACGAATCTGACCACCAAAACCATTGAAAACTACAACTCCAAAGTGAGACAGGCGTCGTTATGAAAATTTACCGGAAGTCCATTTTAGCTAAAACTCACTGATGCCCAGAGCATCATTCGTATAAACTTCCACAATATGTAAAGATCTTCTACAAAATTCAAGAGTAGTTGTCCAGCAGACACAGTTTCCTGGCCAGTAGAAAGAAGAAATAGCACAAGATATTTTGTCCGATGCTCAAATGATTCCGCCAGTCCACCGCTTGGTACCAGTAATATAATAAAACCAGTTTTAGTTGATTTTTCAGTTTTACGATGTCAAAAGAGAGAAAAATAGGATAGACGAACAGACAGACAGAAAGAGAAGAAAGGGAGAAAGAGGGCGAGATAAAAGAGATAAATACAAAGATGGAAAGGAAGACGTGAGAAGGGAGGGTGTTGAAAGAGAATATTCGATAAAACATGGGATCTTTGAATGTATTCTGTTGTATAGTTGCTATGACGACAGAACCAATTCTTCACTTGCCACAGTCTCTCTCTCTCTCTTCCTCTCTCTCTCTCTCTCTCTCTCTCTCTCTCTCGCTCTCTCCCTCTCTCTTTCTTTTCTCTTTACTTCTATATGTATTTTCCTCTCTCTTCCTCCTCCCTCTTTGTTTCTTCTCTCTCTCTCTCTCTCACACACACACACACATTCGCTCTCCTTACTTCTGTGTTTTTCTCTCCCCACCCCCTTCCCTCTGAACCACCTCCTCTTTTCCCCTCAAAATATCTTTGGTTTTGTCGTGTCTTGGGAAGGTCATTATGCCAATATTATTAACACACGCACTGGTTAAGAGAAATATAAAAATGTTAAAACAAAACCGTGATAATTTGATTGTTAAGGAGATTCAATGAGTTCGCTCGGAGTGTGGGGTTCGAGTTACCGTCGTTCCATCCTTTCATTTAAATTCTTTTCATCCTTTCTCATTCATTTTAATTTTTTCCCCATTTATGTGTTTATCTGACCTTGTGCTGTTTCCTCTGTGTCAGGCCTTCAGGCATTTATGGCCATAATAAAATTAATTCGTAAACTATTTTTTTCCTTATGACATCATAATACACTCACATTTTTTCCCCCTTTCTAATCTAGATTATGAAATTCTTGTTATTTCATATTTTCAACTTTACAATATAAACCACCATTAGAATCTTTAATATTCTGTCGCATGTGAAGAGGTACCATATCAATCAACATCGTGGTGGACATTTTCAAAGACCATCTTCTGTTACCATTTCTTCTGAGTCAGTGTGTCCATTGTTTGCCATTGTCCGCCTCGCGTGATCGTTTCTTTGACTACAGTGAATGCTAACAGTCGATGCTCTTTGGAAACGTCCAACGTGTTGATTGATATAGCATCTCTTGATAATGAGACAGTATATAACAGATTCTGGTTGTAAAGTTGAAAATATGAAATGCAAAGAATTTCATTGGTTTTGAGAGAGAGAAAAAATACGAGTGCCTTATGACGTCATAAACTATGATAGACTTTATTCGATTGCTCGAGGAACGTCTGACGCCAGAGAAATTTGATTTGATAAACCTGAGTGCAACAGATCAATTCAGAAAATGGAACAGTTGTTGCTGGGCCATAAACCTTAAACCTATTATGCTAATGTATTGTGACGATAACAGATCTGCTTACATCTAGAAAAAAAATAGCCAAGTTTATCCAAAACATTTGTCCGAAAAAAGAATTTATGAAGGCAACCGTTGCACAAATCAATAAGTAATCGAATTATATCAAGGAAATAATGACATACATTGAAAGGTTGGAATGAAAGAAAGATGAAACAGGGGTGCAAGCATCGAGAAAAGAGGAAGTGAAAGTGAAACAACAACAAGTTACATCTGAAAAGAAAATGATAAATCTATCTGGTTCCACGTCCAAAATGGAGCAATTTGATTCCATGTACGTTACTAGCAAGATTTCTCCCAAACTAAACTGCAACGCTTACCACGTTAACAGAAGTTAAAGTACATCGTAATGCAATTTACAAATGAAGAATTCATGAACATTATTTAAACAAAAGACATTGATGCGACGCTTATGAATGACGGTTTTTAAAACACACATCTTTTTGTAATTTCATCCCCATTTTCTTTAACACATAATATACAATGGTGTCGAGAAAGAGACAAGACAAAACGTTTGAACTTGCATTGTTGTAACAGAACCAAATGTTTTTCTTTTTTTTCTTTCTTTTTTAACCATTCTTTTTCTGTTTCTTGTCAATTGTTTTGCAAAGCGGTTAACATGGTTTCGTTTCCGTGTTCAACTGATTTGTTATATCTGTGTTAGGCGGAAGAGGGAAGAGAGTGTTCTAACTGTAACGGTTTTCTTCCACCTTACTTGTGTCAAACTCACCGGTCGCACCTCAGAATCCCTGCACAGGTGGCACTACCCGAGTTGTCAAACATCCGCAGTAGGCATGTCCTTCTCAACACGCGGGGGCGGACACAGATGTGCGGCATGACAGTGACTCGATCCGGCTCTATCCGGACGATACCTTAGCGTCGATCTTCCGTCTCAGGCTGTCGCAGAGAATCATCATCAGGATCCCCAAGGCTGATCGTGCTTTTGTGATCGAAGCACTAGCGTCGTCAATAAACCAGGTACATGCTACCAACAGCCTGCAAGACAAGGACAAATTACTGTATTCTACGACGCTCGTTTTTTGGGGTTACCGAAGGCAGGCGAGGGTCCGGTTCCCTCCTCGACTTCGAGGTTCAGATGCAACGTCTCTGCTTTCAGCCACCCCTCACCAACAGGTCTCTCGCTTCTCTTGAGTTGCCCATTGACACCGACGCTGCGCATTAGGCCCCTTCTGATTGTCCAAAAAGGCTTCGAGTTAAGGTCAATCGAAAACTGAGGGCGCGGTGTGCCTGCTGGCCCCTAGCGACACTCGATCCCACACCGGAACGTTCTGGCTGCTCTTCATCTCAAGCATCCAAACCCTCCGATAGATATCAGGGATTTCCAAATCCCTAACAGTGACACACCCTTGACCGCATCTTGTGGTGACATGGCTGCTGCCTTGAGATCCTTCCCTGCGATCCACAGGGGTGGAGCTGACGGCCTGCAATTTCTCAACACTCCGTCGAGGCAGGAGCACGATTGCTCCTATCCGTCACTGCTCTGACAGACAGACTTCTTCACGCGGATTTGCCCCGCCCTGTCCGAGATTTTCTCTTCTCAACCAACCTGAATCCGCTCAACAAGGACGGAGGCAGCCGACCGATTGGGATGCGCAACGTCTTGCGGCCAGGTTAGCTTGTAAATGAGTCAGGGATGACGAGAGCGAGGCACTTAACCCCGTCTAACTGAGGACCAGGGTCCAGTGTGGGTGTGAGGCTGCTGCCTACGCTACCAGACACTTCATACAGTACACGCTTCACTCGTCACCTTGCTTCTCGCTGAAGCTGGATTTCAAAAACGCTTTCAACATTATCTGACGCGACCACAACTTGGTGATGTGTCCAAGACGTGCCACCGCATTACACCCACTTATATATCTCTCCTGTGGTCCACCCAGCTCACTCATGGCTACTGTCAACAGGATCACTTCTTCTAAAGATGTCCAGCTGGGTGATCCTCTTGGTCAGTTCCTTTGTGCGTTGGCTATCGATGATGTTGCCCGATCAGTCCGCTCACCCTTCAATGTCTGGTACCTGGGATGATGCAACTCTGAGTGGCTCAGCTGAGTTTGTTGTTGGGGATCTTCAGCAAGTCATTCTATCCCTAAAGCTTCTCGGGTTTGAGATCAACCTGCCGAAGTCGGATGTGATAAATGTGAGATATGATGAGATTGAATCCCAGGACGCCATGATCAGAATCCAGTCCGTCTTGGCGGGGACTCAGCTAACATCAAGAGATGCTGTCTGCATTCTTAGCTCCCCAGTCCTCCCGAAAGCCATAACAATGTGCCTGGAGACCAAGCTTGCAAACCTGTCCTGAATGATTGAGAGATTGCACCTCCTTGGCACATACACGGTACTCTTTCTCTTGGG
The DNA here is from genome assembly GCF_046866305.1 of Octopus bimaculoides. Classification (NCBI taxonomy): domain Eukaryota; kingdom Metazoa; phylum Mollusca; class Cephalopoda; order Octopoda; family Octopodidae; genus Octopus; species Octopus bimaculoides. The sequence goes on from NC_142937.1 coordinate 29,804,230, forward strand.
GAATTGCTTTATCCTGCCGAAGCTCCTTTTCTCACTATGCAATACACCATGTCACCCTCTCAAATGCCACCTCAGTGATATCGACAACGCACCATCCGGCGCTGTGCTGAACTGGTCTGCAATGTCAATTTTGACAGCACCATCTGGCAACAGGTTAAACTTCCTGTTAGATTCAGTGGCTTTGGTCTCGGTTCTGCATTGGATCTGGCTCCGCCGGCTTACCTTTTCTCGGTGTCTTCCAGCCGCACCCTCATCGGTAAGATAATCCACGGGATGGCTGAACCAAATGTGACCCAGAAACTAAAGTCGACCCTAGCCAGTTGGATCGCTGAAAGACTTGCCATCCTCCAGAATACGGATATCCAACGTAACTGAGAGGACATCAGATGAAAGTCTACCATTGAACAGACTGAGACATCATTAGACCAGCACCGCATTGCCTGCTTCCGTTCCCCTTTGCAGCCAAACAGTGCCCTTCTTATCTACCCGTACAATTCTAGATATTGATGCACTCGTACTGGAGTGGCCCAACGCCTCGGTCTCCGCGTTTGTGAGTCGCATAAATGTCATTGTAGAGCGGTAGGTGATAAATTCAGCCTGCATCCATTATCCAGCTGACTTAGCACAGGTCGATTCCCCCGACACACCGTTCTGGATGACATAATCAGAAGTGGCCTCGACACGGCTGGCTTCCCGTCTTAACTGGAGCCAATAGGACTTGACCGTCGGGACGATAAGTTCCCCGACGGGATAACTCTCTTCCCATTCGAGGGAGGCATATCCCTAGTCTGAGACGTGACGGGCAGCGACATCTCTGGCTGCAAAAGCGGGTATCGCTGCCAATAACGCGGAAGAGGGGAAAATCAATAAACGCAAGGGCCTGACTGACAGCTATCAGTCTATGCCGGTCGCCGTCGATACGTCAGGTGTTCTCGGTCCCCGTGAAACCGATTTCCTCCACAAAGTAGGGATAACGACAGCCCTTCGGAGAAATGAGCCCCGCGAGGTGAAGGGGCTGCGGCAGCGAAGTGTCAGCTGGCCGCGGGTACCGGGTGAGCAAACCATTTGTTCAGGTGTATGCAGCTCATTGCTCCTCCCCCTCCATCTTCTGCTGCTTAACCCCACCTTTTTTCCCTTTTTTTCTTTTCCATTTCTTTCTTCTTTCTTTTTTTTCTGTTTCTTTGTTTCTTTGTATTTAAATGAAATAATTCTTTACAGTTGAATAAAGTTTAAAAGAATTTCTATATTGGAAACCAAAAATATTTGGGAGGCAGGGGAGAAGAAGATGCGTGAGAAAGAGAGAGAGAGAGAGAGTGAGAGAGAGAAGAGAGAGAGAGAGAGAGAGAGAGAGAGAGAGAGAGAGAGAGAGAAACTCACAGAGAAGACGACGAAGAGAGAGAGCGTATGTGAGAGAAAGAGTGAGATGGGCGAATATGGTTGTCATAGTAATGACACAACAGAATAAATTCAAAGATCACGCGTTTTAACGAATGCTGAAAGAGAAACCCTTTTCATCCACCTTCTCCCTCACCATCTTTTGTATCTATTTTCATTTCTCTATCTCTCTCTCTCTATCTCTCTCTCTCTCTCTCTATCTCTCTCTCCCTCTCCCTCTCTCTCTCTCCCTCTTTCTTTCTTCTTCTCCTTCTTCTTCTTCTTCTTCTTCTCTATATCTTCGGCTTTCTCTGTTTTGACCGAAATGTAGTCACTTGACCTAGTAGAAATAGTAACTAAGTCTCCATTGAATCACATTTTACTCTTGAACAGGAAATTCTTTATAATCCCTGAAACTATAATTTTTAAAAAAATCTAGACTGTCGTGGTTGTAACGCCTTTGATCAAAGGCCTGCTCGTGATAATTCACAGCAAAGAAACAGACAACAGGTATGCAGATAAGGGAGAGCACTCTTGTAATATTGTTCATTTTTATGTATCATGAGAGTTATTTCCCTTGGAAAACTAAACTTTTGTTTCTGCAATTTGAATTTTATTTCTTTTTTTCTCTTCTATTTCAGCTTAAGTAACTCCCTAATTCTAGGGTCACCAAATGCGAGTTACTATTTATTATAAAGGACTATACATTGTCGAATGCTTCTCTTAATTTAAAACTGCGTCGTGTGGTTTGAGGAAGATTTGGCTGTTATTACCGAACAAACAGAGCGGCACATTAGAACGACCCTACGTAGAGTTTATGACTTTACATTATGGTGATCGATAGCGATCGATAGTGATTGTTATGGTAGTGTTATTTCTGCTGATGTTGCTGTTGCAGCTGCTGTTGCTGTCTAGCCCGGGGACTGTCCTAATCGAAAAGGCCTATGATCAAAGGCATTCCAATTGTGACAATCCCGTCTTTTTCCTAAGTTGGGGGAAAACTAGCCCCACATTACCCAACACATCCTTTTCCAAGATCATAAGGAGTAATTTCAGGGTAATTTGGCTGCCTTTTCTAGGCGGCTGAGTGACTACATAAAGACTCCATGATGGTTGTCAGTGGTGGTAGAGGTGACAATAATGATGGTATGTCCCAGATCAGAACTGAATGACAAAAGACTGACCAAAGATGAAAGACATTCCAACCATGAGCACCCAGGCATATGTCGTCGTCATCGTCTGCCACTTCTCATTTCCAAATATTTCTTTCTTAATTTCTGCTTCCTCATTTATGTCAGTGCCTCCCATCGCTGCCAAGGCTGTTCTGTCGGTTGTGTGTTGCTCCCAGGATTTAGGACCCATTGTGTTACACTTCATCATGTTTCAGTTGATCTTCGTAGCATTGGGGCAGCCATGTGATCCCTTGCCAATGCTGAGTATATTTTAGAAGATTTGACACGGCCCTCTGGTGCTATTCCTGTGGTGGACATGACCTACCCATCTGAGGCAATATTTGATAACAGTCTCAATATTGTTAACTTTGTCCCATTCAAGGAGTACAAGATTGATGACAATCATCCAAGCATACGTAGGACTACATTATCCAATGTGCTCTTCATTTAATGACAAATTAGGCTGTAATTTGTGGGGGGATTTGGCTGCCATTTACTAGCAGGTCAAGCAACCATGTCAAAATTCTCAATCATTTTTGTGAACATTAATGGAACCATTTGCACTGAACTAGTTGGGTTTTGTTATGTAAAGTTAGATGAAGAAAGAGGTTCAGAGTCCGTGATAACCGTAGACACTTCTTGTGAGATTCCTTGCTTGATGCCGAGATTAAAGAGCTACCTTTCTATGTGGGTGGGGAGAGAAAAACCAAGGATCTGTTCATAATATTCAAAACAGAGTGAAGTCTCTGAAGGCCCTAACCCCAGCATAAATCAAGAAATTTTATTGTTGGGTACAATGATCCTCCGTTGGATACAATGACACCCCGTTGGGTACAATGACCCTCTGTTGGATATAATGACCCTCTGTTGGATACAATGACCCTCTGATTGAACCAAATTCGATGACTGGCACCTGTGCCAGTGGAACGCTAGCAGCACCATCCAAGCGTGATCATTGCCAGAGCAGCTGTCTGGCTTCTGTGCCAGTAGCACGTAAATAGCACCATTTGAGCATGACCGTTACCAGCATCGCCTTACTGGCACTTGTGCCGGTGGCACGTGAAAAAGCATTCAAGCAAGGTCATTGCCAGTACTGCTGGACTGGCTCCTGTGCAGGTGGCATGTAAAAAACACCATTTTGAGCGTAGCCGTTGCCAGTACTGCCTACTGGCCCTTGTTCCGTTGGCACATAAAAGCACCCACTACACTCTCGGAGTGGTCGCCGTTAGGAAGGGCATCCAGCTGTAGAAACTCTGCCAGATCAGATTGGAGCCTGGTGCAGCCATCTGCTTCACCAGTCCTCAGTCAAATCATCCAGCCCATGCTAGCATGGAAAGCGGACGTTAAACGATGATGATGATGATGATGATATATATATATATATATATATATATATATATATATATATATATATATATATATATATATATATGTATACATTTTCTATTTTCAAAAATCTGTAAATGTATTTCACTTGAAATATATATGTTTTCAAAGGCAGATAGGCATCGACAGCTATCAAGCCATGAAACTAGTCTCTGAGTGCTGGTTTTGCTGGGTGGAGGTACTTGTCTCTACTTTGAAAACATAAGGACACAAGAAATGTGCCAAGTCCAACAGGAAACAGTGTTTCCTAGGGCTAAATAACAGTAGCATTCTTCCCTTTCATGGGACTGTCACATTCAGTTGACAACATACCATCACTTTATCGTGCTGCTACTACATAAATCTCTCTGATAGATATAGAAATAATATATACATGTGATTGGGAAGCAAACTTCTAACCACACACCCACACTGGCAACTGTATTTATACATTATTAAAAATATAAATATATATTAAAATGGTAAATAAATAATCTATATATATAAAAATGAGAATGTGTGTCTGTCTGTCTGTCTGTCTGTCTGTCTGTCTGTCTGTCTATCTGCCTGTCTGTGTGAATCCCTAAAACTCGAGAACTACGCAACCAATTTCATTCAAATTTTACAGATGCCTTACTTAAGGTTCCAGTTGTGCTTTAGTCAAAAAAAATTGTTAACTTCTTGCAGAGTTCGAGCCCACGGCAACATAATATCTCCTCTACTATTTAAGTATTACGTGTCAAAAGTGAAACAAAAACACTCATGTCAAATACTTTCACTTTAAAAATGAAACTATTCCACTAACTGAAACAATCACATTTCGATACTGTAATGACAGATACTTTCAGAGAGAGAGACAGAGAGAAAGAGAGAGAGAGAGAGAGATGTATATGTATACATATACATGTATATGTACACGTTATTCCTCTAACTGAAACAATCACATTTCGATACTGTAATGATAGATACTTTCAGAGAGAGAGAAAGAGAGATGTATATGTATATATATAGATGTATATGTACACGTATATGTATAGATATATATATAGATATAGATATAGATATATATGCATACATGTATATGTATACATATGTGTAGATGTATATATATATATAGATGTACATGTAATATGTACACATATATACATATATATACATGCATACAGATATCTATACATATATACACCCATCACACACATACACATGGACACAAACACACACATTAGTCATTTGTTTTCTTATCCAAAACTACGTCAAAAGTACTGGATGGATCTTTATGAAATTTGGAAATTACATTCTATGCATAACGGCCATAACTACCATGAAAATTCATATATTTTTGATGTTGATGAAATTTTAACCCGAACATAACAGATGAGTATTATTTGTAATTCAACGGTACAACAGTGTAAGACTACCCTTTCAGATATACTTACATTGTGATTTCTGCAATGTGGTGCATAAATTGTCAAGTAAATGAGACGCATCTTTGCCTCCACTGATTCACTTGCAAAGTGTTGAATAAAATTATTTCGTTGCAGACCTCCTTTGAGTCTTTTTATTATCACTGCGACACACATAGTCCCCAGTTGGTAAAATTGATTTCAAGGCCTTCCCAGATGAGAGACTGGTTGTTCTAAGACATTTATCGATTGTAAATTTTGTCTGCAATTTGGAAATTATATTCTATGCATAACGGCCATAATTCCCATGAAAATTCATATATTTTTGATGTTGATGAAATTTTAACCCGAACATAATAGATGAGCACTGTCTGTAGCTGGTCTTCTCTTGGAAGAGCCCCGCTTCTCACATGGACAATTGTATGTTGGCTGCTCAAGAGTGGGCAGCAAAAAAAAACCTATTTGCATATGCTCCACAAGGGAAAACAAGGAACATTGTTTACAACGAGGTGTTATAATCACAACAGCAAGAAAATATGTACATGATCACCTTCTTTTACGAAACTTCATTGACTTTCATATATTTATATTGATATACATATATATACGTGTGTTTGGGTGCGTGTGTGTGTGTATATATATATCTCTATATATAAAGATGAGAATGTGTGTCTGTCTGTCTGTGTGTCTGTCTGTTTGTGTGTCTGTCTGTCTGTGTGTCTGTCTGTCTGTGTGTCTGTGTGAATCCCTAAAACTCGAGAACTACACAACTCTCTTTTACAAACCCAGTGAAAATACATATATCTCATATGTCAAAGAAATTCAAGCAATACATATAACACCAAAGTTAAAAACATTCCCAACAATTCCACAATCCCCAACCTCCAGAGCTATTGAAGAAACTGTTATCATCAACTGACCAAGATTCCTAACATATGCAAAACAAAATTAGACAATACGACGCTGTACTACAGATGACATCATTTGGAACCACAAGAGATTTAACTGAGGCAGCATTCATCCAAACTTTCAAGATCCAACCTCAGATTTATCATCGCATTGTCTCTCTACTACCTCTGTCAAATGAATCACCAAAATTGGCCTTTCATTATTTATAATCTGTACTTGTTTGTTTGGTTACGAAATAAAATACACAAAACGTGTTTCTGAATTACGTGTATTTACTTTATATACATATGAGTTGAAAACTTTCTTCTAGCATTCCACTTAATATCTATGTTCCATGCTGGCATGGATTGGTGAGTTATTAATGTAGAAATATGGTATCGTAGCTACTAACAGTTGAGGGTTGCGTAGTCTAGACGGCGTTTTTAGATTTTATTATTCTCTTTAACCCGGGCAACGCCGGGTATTTCTGCTAGTAGATAAATAAATATGGAAGGAATGCTATTTACAGCAAAATATTCTCTATCAATGCTTAAAAAAACTAACATTATGAATTCTTCAAAAATAATAGGGATTTTTTTTTTTGTACTGAATGAAAAAAGCATGAAACCAACAGAGAAAAATTCCTAAAATGTCTCTGAGAAATTCATTTTATGAATATTATTTATAAAATATATATAAATTATTTAAAAAATGAAACAAACTCGTTTGATATTTTGAAATAACTTTAAAAAATGGTAAAATTTGGAATGAAGGAATGATACACACAAACATAACCACACACACACACGAGAATACAAGCATACATGCATGTCTATGCACAAGTGTCTCTATGTGTGTATGTGTGCGTGTATGTGTGTATGTAGACACACACAAGTGTGCACACACACACACACACATACATACACAGACACAAACATGCATACACACATACATACACAAGTATAGACACAAATATACAGACACACATGCACATGCACACATACATACACACACACACGCACAATCATACACACACAAACACACACACACATACACACATACATACACAGGCACAAACATGCATACACACTTGCATACACACATGCATACACAAGCATAGACACACAAATATACAGACACACATGCACATGCACACATACATATACACACACACACACACATACATACACAGGCACAAACATGCATACACACTTGCATACACACATGCATACACAAGCATAGACACACAAATATACAGACACACATGCACATGCACACATACATATACACACACACACACACACACACATACATACACATGCATAAACATGCATACACAAGCATAGATATACATACAGATACATACACATACACACACATACACACACATACATACACACACAAGCACTATCATTCTCCCGTAATCTCTGTATCTCTGCTGCGTTCCCTCACATTCTTATATATGAAGTGATGTCAAAAACTTCCAGCACGAATTATGTTTAATAAAAGATAATTCATTTTTATTGTTTTTTCTCTTTTATTTGTTTCGGTCATTTGACTGTGGCCATGCTGCAGCACCACCTGTAGTCGACCAAATCGGTCCCAGAACTTATTCTCTGCGAGCCTAGTACTTATTCTATCGGTGTCTTTTGCCGAACCGCTAATTTATGGTGACGTAAACACACCAACATCGGTTATCAAGTGATGTTGGGGTGGGGTGGGGAGACAAACACAGACACACACAAACACATACATACGTATACATATACGGCAGGCTTCTTTCAGTTTCTGTCTACCAAATTCACTCACAAGACTCTGGTCGGCTCGATGCTATAGAAGAACACACTTGGCCAAGGTGCCATGCGATGGGACTGAACCCAGAACCATGTGGTTGGGAAGCAAACATCTTACCACACAGCCACTCCACTTATTTACCTAAGTTTTAACATCATCTCCTTCAAAATATTCCTCTTGCACTGGTCTCGGCATTCCTGCCACTTTTGGAATCCAGCCTGGAAGCCATTTACCGCAAGCAAATCAAGGACCTTCAGCGATTCTATCTTGATCTCGACAACATTGTTAAAACAGTAACCTCTGAGTTGCATTTTCATCTTTGGGGAGAGATGGAAGTCCAAAGGCACTAGATCTGGTGAACAGGGTGGATGCAGAAGTGATACTATATTGTTTTTGGCGAGAATCTCATGAGTGAGCAGAGCTCAGTGATGGTGCATTTTTGTCACGAAGAATCTAATTCTTTGTGCAGCAGATGCACAGGAGCAATAAACACCACAGATTCTCAGAAAATAGATTCCATCACTCGCCAGGGGGAGAAACTAGAAGCAGTTGATAGCTTCCACTACCTAGAGGACCAAGTCCGTAATGGGGGTGGATGCTCAGAGAGTGTTAGCACTAGAATAAGAATTGCTTGGGCAAAGTTCAGAGAGCTCTTACCTCTACTGGTGACAAAGGGCCCCTCACTCAGAGTGAAAGGTAGATTGTACAATGCATGTGTGCTAACTGCCATGCTACACAGCAGTGAAACATGAGCCGTGACTACTGAAGACATCTGTAGGGTCAAAAGAAACAAAGCTAGCATGATCCGCTGGATGTGTAATGTCAGTGTGCACACTCGACAGAGCGTAAGCACCCTGGGAGAAATGTTGGACATAAGAAGCATTGGATGTGGCGTGCAAGAGAGACGTTTGTGTTGGGATGGTCATGTACTGTGGATGGATGAGGAGAGCTGTGTGAAAAAGTATCACTTCCAAGCAGTGGAAGGAGTCCGGTGGTACATAAAAAGCACCATCCGAATGTGGCCGATGCCAGCACCACCTTGACTAGCTCCCATGCCAGTGGCACATAAAAAGCACCATCTAATCGTGGTCGATGTCATCCCCCTCTGGCCCCTGTGCTGGTGGCACATAAAAAGCACCCACTACACTCTTAGAGAGTGGTTGGCATTAGGAAGGGCATCCAGCTGTAGAAACACTGCCAGATCAGACTGGAGCCTGGTGCAGCCTCCTGGCTCTCCAGTCCCCAGTCGAACCTTCCAACCCATGCCAGCATGGAAAATGGATGTTAAACGATGACGATGATGATGATGATGATGATGGGATCTGGGTGTTATTGCCGAATGTCCTCCCTCTCAAATGCTTCAAAACATCATGGTAGATCTCTTGATTGATGGTCTGGCTCGGGGGGGGGGGGGTGAATTCTCAATGCATTATACTGTGGGTGTCGCAAAAAAAAAATGAGCATGCTCTTGAGCTGCAGCTGTGTCATGCCTTCTTTTGTCTTGGAGATGAAGAGCTCTTCTACTGCGACTACAGCTGCTTCATCTCAAGGTCATACCTTGAAGTATGTTCAATGTCTCTGTAGCAGACTTCCCAAGTTTAATGCAAAATTCCACATTGGTTCTCTGTTCCTGTCCATGACAAAATCACAGACTACAGCAGACACACGTGATTACAAAAACACAAATTTCACAACTTGTGAAGTAAACACAGCAATGTCACTCAACACACTGCTTCATGAAAGGTCACCACTAGCTCTCACTGCGGATGCCACCGTGTGCTGCCATCTGTTGGTGGGCTACAGAACAAGTCCGGAAACTTTTTGGTACCAACTTGTACACACATGCACAAACATATATTCACATTCATACACACAACCATGCAATATCATTCACATAAACACACACAGAGCAACTCTGACACATGCGCACACACACACACACACACACACACACACAAACATATCAGTATAAAGATATAAAACACAAAACATATACATAACAACACACACACTCAGACTAGATATAAACACACACACACACACATGTACTCTATACATTCACATGATCATTCATACACATAAATACACACACACATATATATACAGCTACACACATATTAAACATACACATTCACATAAACACATACACGAGTACACACACAAACATATACAGCCAACCCACACAAAATACACACATTCACACACACACATGTACACATGCACTTACAAATTTGAAAATAAAAAGAAAATGGTATTTTATGTAAAAATAAATTTAATCAAAACAGGAAAATTTTGGCACTTAATAACATGTGTACTTACATCATCTTAGTACACACACACACACACACACACACACACACACACATACATCATCATCATCATCATCGTTTAACGTCCGCTTTCCATGCTAGCATGGGTTGGACGATTTGACTGAGGACTGGTGTAACCGGATGGCTACACCAGGCTCCAATCTAATTTGGCAGAGTTTCTACAGCTGGATGCCCTTCCTAACGCCAACCACTCAGAGAGTGTAGTGGGTGATTTTACGTGTCACCCGCACGAAAACGGCCACGCTCGAAATGGTGTCTTTTATGTGCCACCCGAACAAGAGCCAGTCCAGGGGCACTGGCAACGATCTCGCTCGAAAACCCTACAAGGCCAGTCAGGCGGTACTGGCAACGGTCACGCTCAGGATGGTACATCTTATGTGCCACCCGCACAAGAGCCAGTCCAGGGGCACTGGCAACGATCTCATTTGGCTTGCCGGGTCTTCTCACGCACAGCACATTTCCAAAGGTCTCGGTCAGTAGTCATCGCCTCGGTGAGGCCCAATGTTCGAAGGTCTTGCCTCACCACCTCAGCCCAGGTCTTCCTGGGCCTACCTCTTCCACGGGTTCCCTCAACTGTTAGGGAGTGGCACTTTTTCACGCAGCTATCCTCATTCATTCTCACCACATGTCCAAACCAGCGCAATCGTCTCTCTTGCACACCCCTACTGACGCTTCTTATGTTCAGCTTTTCTCTCAAGATACTTACACTCTGACGGGTATGCACATTTACATTACACATCCAGCGGAGCATACTGGCTTCATTCCTTGCGAGCTTACGCATGTCCTCAGCAGTCACAGCCCATGTTTCACTACCATGTAGCATGGCTGTTCGTACACATGCGTCATACAGTCTGCCTTTTACCCTGAGTGAGAGTCCCTTTGTCGCCAGCAGAGGTAAGAGCTCTCTAAACTTGGCCCAGGCTATTCTTATTCTAGCAGTTACACTTTCAGCGCACCCACCCCCACTACTAACTTGGTCACCCAGATAGCGGAAGCTATCAACTACCTCTAGTTTTTCTCCCTGGAATGAGATAGAAGTTGTTTCCTGTTTGTTTACAGTGTTTATTGCACCTGAACATCTGCCACATACAAAGACTAACTTTGTAGTTAATCTGCCTTTGATATTGCTGCACCTCTTATGTGTCCATAGCTTGCACCGGGTACATCTTATAGAGTTACTACCTACTCCTTTACTGCATACTGAGCAGGGCCATCTACCTGAAGGGGTTTGTGTTTTATCTACCTTCCTACTTATTAGGATTTTGGTTTTTGCTAGGTTGACTCTAAGGCCCTTCGATTCTAGTCCTTGCTTCCACACCTTAAACTTCTCCTCTAGTTCTGATAGTGACTGCGCAATTAGTGCAAGGTCATCAGCATAGAGGAGCTCCCAGGGGCAACCTGTCTTGAATTCCTCTGTGATCGCCTGGAGGACTATGATAAATAGGAGGGGGCTGAGTGCGGAACCTTGGTGGACCCCTACCTCTACCCGGAATTCATTACTGTACTCATTTCCAACCTTCACCTTACTGGCAGCATCTCTGTACATGGCTCGCACAGCTCTCACTAACCATTCTTCTATCCCAAGTTTCCTCATTGACCACCAGATAAGGGATCGGGGGACCCTGTCAAAGGTTTTCTCCATGTCAACGAAAGCCAGGTACAGAGGTTTATCCTTGGCTAGATATTTCTCCTGCAGCTGTCTCACTAGAAATATGGCATCAGTGGTGCTTTTACCTGGCACGAACCCAAACTGCATCTCATCTAAATTGATTCGCTCCCTAATTAGTTGGGCTATGACCCTCTCCGTAACTTTCATAACCTGATCTAACAGCTTGATGCCTCTGTAATTATTAGTGTCTAAAGCGTCACCTTTACCTTTGTAGCAGTTTACTATGGTGCTGCTACACCAGTCATTGGGTATGACTCCTTCGTGTATCACCTGGTTCGTAATACGGGTGACTAGGCTGTAGCCAACACTGCCAGATATTTTGAGCATCTCTGCAGTGATTCCTGATGGGCCGGGGGCTTTCCCTGTCTTCATACTCTTAATTGCTTTATCTACCCTGGTACTGTCAACTCGGATAGCTGGTCCCTCTGTTGGGTCGACATACGGCAGGCTCTCTTTCTCCCATTCATTTTCTTTATTAAGCAATCTATCGTAGTGGCATCTCCAGACCTCTTTCTTTGCAGCCTCATTTAGTGCAAGCGTACCATCATCCATGCGAACACATTTCTCTCCTACAACATCACTATTCTCTCTCCTACACTGTCTTGCAACACGAAATACCTCGAGTCTTTGGTCCTCACGGCGCAGAACATTGGCAAATCTTTTCTTATCTGCTTCCCCTCTGGCTAAATAAACCTGTCGCCTAGCTTCCCTTCTGGCAGATTGGTACAATTCCCTGCTACCACTGTTCTTCCAGTCCTTCCAAGCCTGTTTCTTTTGTCTAATAGCCCCGTCTACATCCTTGTTCTACCACCACGTTACTCTGGGTTGAGAGGGGACTTTACACCAGCCACAGATCTGGTCTGTGGCTCTCAACAGGTTGTCCCGCAGAAATCTCCAATTGTCTTCCACGTTGTATGATGCTATATCCCCTTCTATTTCGTCAAATGCTTCAAGTAACTTGTCTCTAAATCTCTGTCCATTTGCAGGGTCTTTAAGTTTCCATATCCTTCTCCCCCAGGCCGGTCTACTTCTGGGCACCCATATTGCCTTGATCTCGAAGTCGCTAACTACTAATCTGTGTTGGGGTGTACATTCTTCGCCAGGGAGGGTTTTGGCATTTATAAGCCTCCCTCTTTCTCTAGTTCTGGCGAGGATGTAGTCGATTTGGCTAGAGTGTCTGCCGGATTGGTAGGTGACTAGGTGACAGGCAGGTTTCCTGAAGTTGGTATTGCAAACCATAAGATCGGTTGCATCACAGAACTCCAGCAGTCTGGTTCCCTCCTCGTTGCAGGAACCGAAGCCATAGCCTCCATGTATGCCATGGAAGCCTCCAGCACGACGTCCGACATGACCATTGAAGTCACCAGCCACAAAGAGAAGGTCTCTGTCTCTTGTCGACGAGGTAGTTTGCAAGAGGGTGTCATAGAATTGGTCTTTCAGCCCATCCGGGATCCCCGGTTGAGGGGCATAGGCTGAGATGACAGTAGCTAGCCTATGATGAAGCACTAGTCTAATCTTAAGTACTCTGTCACATACTCTAACTACCTCGATTACCTTATCAACCCATTTCTCTGCTAGAAGTATTCCTACACCCCCGACTCCGTCAGTGTTCCCTGCCCAGAAAAACTTGTACCTGTGTTCTTTGCCTGTGAGGAACCTCGCAGAGCCTTCTCTAAAAATATGGAACGCTTCACGAATTTGCGTGTCATATATATATATATACATATATATATATATATATATATATATATATATATATATATATATATATATATATATATATGTACATATATATGTATATATAGGAAGGTGTAAATGTATCTATATTTATATATACACACACGTAATATATATACATATGCACACACACACATACATGCTTAGACATACAAACATACATATATACATGCATTTAGTACATATGCCATACGGAGATTATATACATGCATAAAACTATACAAAGATACAAACATAAAAATATAGAAACACACACACATCCATATATACACCCGTATATATTGTCACTCATCACCACTTCTCCATTTAACACAGAAAACACACATGCTTGTTTATTTAAAAACAACACTATGAAATTACATATTACATACATGTATATGTGTGTGTGTGTGTGTGTGTGTGTGTGTGTATGCATATATATATATATATATATATATATATATATATATATATATATATATATATATATATATATATGTATGTATGTATGTATGTATATCATCATCATCATCATCATCAATGAAGATAGATAGATAGATAGATAGATAGACTGATAATATACATAAATACATATACATGTACTTATATGTATATATATATATATATATATATATATATATATACATATATATGTGTATATACGCACAGCACTAACACATACACATACATGCACACACAGAAACATACACAAGTAGAGAGACAAAATTACATATATACACATATGTGCAATATATATATATATATATATATATATATGCATGCATACAGAAAGAGACCCAAGTAGAGAAGCAAAGATACACACCTATACCCGCTCACACATATACACATACGCTCACACAAACACACACATATATACACACACACACACACACACACGGTTATATTCACAATTTCAAACACTCTGGAAGAGAGACGCAAAAAGGAAACAATTTTTGGAAAGTAATTTTCTGGAGTGAAACTCAGTGAACCGTGACATTTCATGAGGCAAAAGAGATATTAATAGCATACACACACGACGCAGCTTGTGTGCACGCTGATGTGTTAATAAGGGTACCTCAACGTGATCTTTTGAGGTGGAAGAAATAGCAGCAAAATTTCCCTCAAATCGTAGTTTTCTCTTTACTTGTTTGAATCAATTGATTATGGCCATGAGATGAGGTGATGAAGAATGACCTCAGGATGCTGAAGCTTTCAGGTGAGATGACAAGATGCCAAAGTTGTGGTGCCAAAGTTTGAAACCACTACTACTACTACTACTACTACTACTACTACTACTACTACTACTACTACTACTACTACTACTACTACAGCAAGCATGTTACACAAAAGGCTTGGCAGCATTTTGTCTGTTTCTACGTTCTCAGTTTGAATTGTGCTGAGGTAGACTTTACCTATCATCCTTTCAGGGTTGATAAAATAAGTACCAGTCATGTAGTCGGGGGGGGGGGGGGGCAACGTGATTGAGGAGTTCCCTCTCCGCAAATCTCAGCTCCTGTGCATATAACCAAAACAATTATTATTATTATTATTATTATTATTACTATTACTATTATTATTATTATTATTATTATTATTATTATTATTATTATTATTATTATTATTATTATCATTGCCTTTGCACAGCTTCTAACGCTGGAGATGTACTACAGTGTCAGCTGTTCACTACAAGTGAACTAAGGTAACACCTCAATTTTTCGAGCAGCTTCCGGAGTATTCGAGTGGTTCCAAGCAGTGCTGTTCCAAGCAAGTGCTCCACCCTTATTGCAGCCCCTATTTGTTCCATGTACTTCTCAAGATTTTTACTCACTGTTCCCAGGGCTCCGACAATCATTGGTACTACTGCTACCTTTTTCATCGACCACAACTGCTTAACTTCCCAAGCTAACCTGTCATATCTCTCGACTTTTCTTTCTTCCTTATCGCATACCTTGTTGTCAGTTGGGCATACTATATCCATGATCCAACATACTTTGTTTTCTTTCACAATTAACACTATGTCTAGCTTCCTATTCTCAATCTCATGGTCGCACAGAATCATAAAATCTCATTGGATCTTTGCATAATCATTTTCAATGATGCATTCGGGATTATGTTTATTATTATTATTATTATTATTATTATTATTATTATTATTATTATTATTATTATTATTATTATAAAGGTGGTGAGCTGGCAGAATTGTTAGCACACTGGACAAATGCTAAGTGGTATTTTGTCTGTCACTAAGTTCAAATTCTGCCAAGGTCAATTTTGTCTTTCATCCTTTTGAGGTTGATTAAATAAGTACCAGTTATGCACTGGGGTCAATGCAATCGACTTACATCCCTTCCCCCAAATTTGAGGCTTTGTGCTTCCAGTAGAAAGAATTATTATTATTGTTATTATTATTATTATTATTATTGGTGTTGATGTTGTAGTTGCTTAATTCCAAGTCATCCTTGACTGAACAACCCTATAATCAAAGACATTCCATCCATGGCCATCCAAACATTTTGGGGAGATATCTTGAACTACATCATTGAAAGTGCATTTCCCTTTTCCAAGATAATAGGGGATGAAAGAAGGTTGACTTAGCTACTGTTTCTTGCAGGTCAAATGACCACATTGCGACATCCTTGTTGGTTTGTGTTGTTGTTGTTCTGATGTTATGGAGGACGTGATTGTTGCTATCAATGAAAACAGTACCTGTTGTAGTAGTAGTAATAACAGCAGCAGCAGCAGCAGCATTAGTAGTAGTAGTAGTAGTAGTAGTAGTAGTAGTAGTAGTAGTAGTAGTAGTAGTGGGGGAGTGGCAATCGTGGTGGTGATGATGATGATGGTGGTGGTGTTAGTAGTGGTGGTGGGAGGAGAGTGGCGGTGGCAGCAGCGGTGATTGTGGCGGTAGTGGTGGTGGTCGTGGTCGTGGCAGTGATGGTGGAAGTGGTGGCAATGGTACTGGTGG
>NC_142937.1:29828402-29830902 GCF_046866305.1 Octopus bimaculoides
ATCGTTTAAAGTCTGTTTTCCATGCTGGCATGGGTTGGACAGTTCAACTGGGATCTGTGAAGCCAGGATGCTGCACCAATCTCCGGTCTGATCTGGCAGAGTTTCTACAGCTGGATGCCCTTCTTAATGCCAACCACTCTGAGAGTGTAGTGGGTGATTTTTTCGTGCCACCAGCACAGGGGCCAGAGGAGGCTGGCAACAACCACGTTCGGTTGGTGGTTTTTACATGCCACCAGCACAGAAGCCAGTCAAGGCAGCGCTGGCATCGGCCACGTTCAGATGTTGCTTTTTACATGCCACCGACACAGGGGTCACAACTACAATTTCCATCTGATTGTGATTTGATTTCATTTTGATATTGATGCTGATGTTGATGTTGATGTACTTGACTCAATAGGTCTCCTCAAGCATGGCATGTCGCCCTACAATCCAAGGTAAATAAATAAGTAAATGAGTGGAAATTGGACTGGTGAGTGTGTTAAATTAATAAGGCACTAAAAGAGAATGAGTCTCCCCAGACACAATAATATATATACATATACATACATACATACATAGATATATATATATATTATTAATAAATCTCAGGGTAGCAAAAAAATTTAGAAATTCCATTTGCTACCAGTGGTCTAGCGACAAGAAAAAAAACTAGTCAATAGACTATATATTATTCATATAAATACATAGTGTACAAGTGTACATTTAAACACATAAGAAAAATGCCCATAATAGGACATCTAACCCACAAGAAGGAGCAGTCAAACTCCAAATCACAATTAGAGATAATTTCGAAAGGGATTGAAAAATAAAAACATTTACCATCTATTTCCTGAACCAAGATTTCAAGCTATTTTCAGCAAAATAAAATAATTTGCAAGGCATGTTTCTATGTATTGCCTCAGATTTATGTGTTAATCTTGGCTTTCCTGCTGATGATAGCTGGCCTTGCAAATTATTTTATTTTGTTGAAAATAGCTTGAAACCTTGGTTCAGGAAATAGATGGTAAATGTTTTTATTTTTCATTCCCTTTCGAAATTATCCCTAATTGTGGTGTGGAGTTTGACTGCTCCTTCTAGTGGGTTAGATGTCCTATTATGGACATCTCTCTTATGTGTTTAAATGTACACTGTATGTATTTATATGAATAATATATATATATATATATATAGGAAAATATATCTCTTGGAGGAATCTTCAAAGCATGTTTGTTGAGTATGGAT
Source organism: Octopus bimaculoides (assembly GCF_046866305.1). NCBI lineage: Eukaryota > Metazoa > Mollusca > Cephalopoda > Octopoda > Octopodidae > Octopus > Octopus bimaculoides. The sequence goes on from NC_142937.1 coordinate 29,829,624, forward strand.
TGTGTGTGTGTGTGAGTGTGTGAGTGTGTGTGTGTGTGTGTGTGTGTGTGTGTGTGCGTGTGTGTGTGTGTGTGTGTGTGAGTGTGTGTGTGTGTGTGTGTGTATTGCTAATTAAATTCATATTGTTATCGGTGTCCATTAGCCCAAGGGTTGGTAACAAAACCGTGATCTTAACAAAAAGACATGAGAAACATAGGAGACAGTCTTCTTAGAAGTCCCTTGCACAATTCCTGCCATGCTGAGTTATTTAAGTCTCATAAAAATTCTCGAAACCATTTTATCTTCATCCCTCAGACATTCTCCTCACTTTCAATTCCTTCTATAGTGCACACATATATATATATAAACGCTTGTGTGTGAGTGAATATATGCAGTTGTGCAGCTCTAAACGCATCTGTCCATATGTGCAGGTGAGCCTGCATTTTATATGCATGCATGCTTGTCACCGTATATGTAGATTATATATATATATATATATATATATATATATATATATATATATATATATATATATATATATATGCGTGCGAGTGAACGCAGATACCTGATACCTATTATGTGTACGGAACACATACGCATACATGTACCTCATAAACATCGTCCTTTTGAAAACAGATGTTTAAAATATATGTGTGTGTGTGTGTGTGTGTGTGTGTGCACGCACATACACACACACACACACACACACACACACACACACATATATATATATATATATATATACACACGCATACCTATATAAACAATGAGAAGTCTCTGAATGAAAAATAATTGCTCTGCTGCCAACTTAGAATTGTAAATTGGTGGGAGAACAAGGGAGAGGGGGGAGGGATAGAGGGGAGGGAGGGATAGAAGGGGGGAGGGAGGGAGAGAGACAGAGAGACAGATAGACTGACAGACAGACAGACTGATAGAACAGAGAGGGAGGTAATGTTTGCAGTAGTATATTAAGTTGTGAAACTGGAGTAAGACAGTTGAAGAGAGGTAGAGTAGAGTGACAGAGGGATAGTGAGAGAAATGGTAAGAAGGGGAGGAGAGAGATTCTGTACGGCAGGAGCTTTATGAAGCATGCTCACAGATACCCACACACTTATACATACATATTAACACACACACACACACACACACACACACACACACACACACACACACACATACACACACACTCAAACACACATACATTCTAAGTTCAAGGTAAAATACACCATTTCAAGCGTGGCTGTTGCCAGTACCGCCTGACTGGCCTTTGTGCCAGTGGCACGTAAAAGCACCCACTTCA
>NC_142937.1:29835902-29848402 GCF_046866305.1 Octopus bimaculoides
TCTTTCTTCTTCTTTGCAATGATTAACCTCTCAGCATTGAAATTACTCGTTTAGCTTTTACTCATTTTGATCTTTAGACTGTGGCCAAACTGGAGCACTGCCTAGATAAAGTTTTTACTTGAATGGATTGACACCAGCCCTTTCTATTTTTTTAAAGCCTGGTACAAATTGTATCAATCTCATTTTGCTGAATTGCTAAGTGATAGAGACATAAGAAAACCAACACTGTTTGTCGAGTGGAGGTGGGCAACAAACACACACACACACACACACATACGCATGTATATATACACGTATATTCTCTTATATTTTATTCTTTCTCTGTTTATTTTCTTGTGTTCCTTTCTGTTGAAGAGCGTAGGCTCGAAATGTAAAAGACTTTCTCACCTTCCTGAGTGTTCAACTAATACATCTGTTTGTTGATTACACACCTGTCTTCATCTTTTGTTTTTTGTAAATTTCAACTATATATATATATATATATATATATATATATATATATATATACATAATGGGCATCTTTCAGTTTCTGTCTACCAAATCCACTCCAAAACTTTGTTCAACCTGAGGTTATACTAAAAGACACTAAATCAAGGTACCATGCAGTGGGACTGAACCTAGAACCATGTGGTTGGGAATCAAGCTTCTTACCACACAGCCATGCCATCACCTACTCTGTCAAACATATTGCTTGTTTATTCATCCTGCTTTGAAGTAATCCCGGATTATCTCATAAACTTTGAGACTTCAATGATGTAATTGTTTATTCCTTAAAATGACATTGTAGGGTAAGTGTGAGGAGCCAGATCTGACTGGTACCAACATAAAACAGTAGAATATTTGGGCCAGATATGGTGGGAAGACAAACACAGACATACAAATACATACACATATATGTATGTGTATATATATATATATATATATATATACGACAGGCTTCTTTCAGTTTCCATCTACCAAATCCACTCACAAGGCCTTGGTCGGCCCAAGGCTATAGTAGAAGACACTTGCCCAAGATAACTCACAGTGGGACCGAACCCACAACCATGTGGTTGAGAAGCAAGCTTCTTACGACACAGCCACTCCTGCGCCTATGTTTAATTTGACCGAAATTCCTCAAGGCGGTGCCCCAGCATGGCCACAATGACCGAAACAAGTAAAATAATAAAATAAAAGACTGTCAAGAGATGAGGACCAAAGTGGCATTTGGCAAATGTTGGGAACCTGCATGGTGGGTGTTTTATAAATGATGTTAATTCTTTAATCCTTGCAGGAGATGTTAACAAGATGGATTAAGAGTTAATTATTTACACATGTTAATCCGAAACATCACAGCCTGGCAAGATTGATGCTGCATCAATAATCTCGACACTCCCTGTATTTTCTCTTCACAGACATTGTTGTCGTTGTTCTTGCTGCTGTTTTTGTTTTTCTTTTTTTGTTTCTGCTGCTGCTGCTGCTGTTATTGTTGATGTTGCTGCTGTTGTGGCTGCTGAGACTGCTACTGCTGCTGCTACAGGTAGCAGGTTTGTGTTGGTTGTTGATATTGTTGGTGATGATGATGATGATGGTCATGGTGGTAGCAATGGTGGGGGAGGGGTATATGACGACAGCGACAACGATAACAACAATGATGATGATGATAACGATGACAATGATGATGATGGTGATGATGATGGCGATAATGATGACGATGATGATGATGGTGGTGACAATGATGATGTTGGTGGTGATGGTGGTGGTGGTGGTGGTGATGATGATGATGGTGGTGGTGCCGATGGTGGTGGTGCCGATGATGGTGGAGCCGATGATGGTGGTGGTGGTGTGACGATGATGATGATGATGGTGATGATGATGATGGTAAAATACCATTGTGTACAGACATTTATAACGTGTATCCAAACATGGAATGGTATTAGCTGTAATATTTGGTCTCACAGAACACACCAGAATGAAACTTCATATCTCTCTTGTCCCAAAGACTGGTTCCAGACTTGTCTGTAATTCTGCTTGATGGTGACATGTCACTTCAGAACATTATTTTTCTAGATTGTCTGTTAGTTCAAACATGGCTGTGTGGTTAGGAAACTTCCTTTGTAAACACAAGGCTTTGGGTTCAGTCCCACTTTGAGGAACCTTGGCCACCAATGCTTCGTGAGTGAATTTGATAAATAGAAACTGTGTGGAATCTCATCATATATGTGTGTGTGTGAGTCTTTAGGTGTGTGTGTGTGTGTATTGTGTGTGTGTGTATGTGTGTGTTGTGTGTGTGTGTTGTGTGTGTGTGTTGTGTGTGTGTTGTGTGTGTGTGTGTGTGTGTGTGTGTGTGTGCAAGGAATCTCATCATATGTGTATGTGTGTGTGTCATTGTGTGTGTGTGTGTGTGTTGTGTGTGCATGTTGTGTATGTGTGTTGTGTGTGTGTGATGTGTGTGTAGAATCTCATCATATATGTGTGTGTGTCTTTGCATTTGTACTTATCTCACTTCCACCACCACCTCTAATCGACAATTAACGTTGGTTTGTTTATGTCCTCATACCTTAGCAGTAACAGCAGAACTTGAAGCAGATAAAACTACAAAATAACAGCCTGTAATCTTACACTCTAATACTTACAGCTTCATCAACCATTAAAAATTAATTGTGGCACATTTCTTGAAGTTTCTAAACTCATACAAAGTTACCAAGTACTGGAGTCAACAAATTTCAACTAAAACCCTACAAGGTAGTGCTCCAGCATGGCCAAAGTCTGATGACTGAAGCAAGTTCAAGGCAGAAGAGAAAAAATACTTTTCAAAAACGAAAACAGAAATGCAAAAAACAATTACCTTTTGTAACGAGCAAACTAAAGAAAGCACAAAGGTAAGTCTTAGAGACAGGCTTTTTGTATGACACACACCTTTACCAGAAAAATGGTAAAAAACAAAAAGGGACAATGGCACTAATTACATGTTCAGTTTCACAGGTAAACTGATTAAGCTATTTTGGAATATGCTGCCTGATGTGCTTCTTATCGTAGATGGAGATTGCATGAAAGTAGGGCTTCCACTCTTTTTAATTCATTGAGACTGCTGGAATCCAGATTTAGCAAGACACACCCGAGATCAAAACATGGAATATATGAAGAGAGGGACATATTCGTGTGTGTGTGTGTGTGTGTGTGTGTGTGTGTGTGTGTGAGAGAGTGTGTATGTGTGTGTATGTGTGTGTATATGTGTGTGTGCGTGAGTGTATGAGTGTGAGTATGTGTGTGTGCCTATGTGTGTATATATATGTGTGTGTGTGCATGTGTGTGTATGTGTGTATGTATGTGTGTGTATATATATATATATATATATATATATATATATATGTATATATACATATGTGTGTGTGTGTATATACACACATATATATATAGATAGACAGGTGGATGCCTATGTGTATGTGTGTATATATATATGCATGTATGTATGTATTTATATATATATATGCACACACACACAAACACACACACTCACACACACATGGTGGCATACACTGACATGTAAATAAATATTTATAGTGACACAGTTTCACGCATGAACGCATTTACATGCAACTATACATGGAATCAGAAGATAACTTGCTTTCACTGATGCACAACAGACATACATGCAGGATCATGCATCGCTGCAATCATGTGCAAATGCACACACACACACACACACACACACACAATATCATTCATTAACACATACACACGTACAAATATAAACATGTATTCTTTTATTCTTTTATTCGTTTCAGTCATTTGACTGTGACCATGCTGGAGCACCGCCTTTAGTCGAACAAATCAAACCCAGGACTTATTCTCAAGCAAGGCTGGGTATCTCTTCTAGTATATATATATGTGGTGTGTGTGTGTGTGTGCGCGTGTGTGTGTGGGTGTGTGTGTGTGTGTGTGTGTGCGTGTGCGCACGGTATATATATATTGTATAGGTCTCTTTTGCCAAATTGTTATGTTATGGGGATATAGACACGCCAACATCGGTTGCCGAACTGCTAAGTTACAGGGATATAAACATACCAACATTGGTTGTCAAGCAATGTTGGGGGACAAACACAGACACACAAATATATTTTCATTTTTTTTTCATTTTTTCATTTTATCTAGTTTCAGCTCATGAGCTGTGGCCATGGTGGGGCACCGCCATTTGGTGTTGCTACACAATTTTACTTCATGAATTTTACTTCATGAATTGACATTTGGTGCATGAGAGAGTTTGATGCAGCTGCTTTCATCTGCGCCTCCTGCCGTGAAGTTGGTTCATCTGGGACACCTGACAGGAAGAGGTCCAGCCTTGTCTTGAAGACACCTACATCCACCACATGCAGGTCTCTCAGGTCCTTCGGGAGGATATTGAAGAGCTGTGGACCTTTGAAGCCCAGGCTATTGCAATATCTTGTCCTACATCTTGATGGCAAATTTGGAGTCCTTGGCACTATGCAATGGCGTCCAGTTCTTTTATTTGTGTAACTTTCGATGCCAAAGTTTGGGACAATTCCTTCGAGGATCTTCCAGATGTATATTATGGCATCTCTTTCTCGTCTACGCTCTAAGGAATAGAATCTTAATCTCTTATGATGGGCTTCTTTCAGTTTCTGTCTACCAAATCCACTCACAAGGATTTGGTATATACTCTTTTACTCTTTTACTTGTTTCAGTCATTTGACTGCAGCCATGCTGGAGCACCACCTTTAGGCGAACAAGTCGACCCCCAGGACTTATTCTTTGCAGGCCAAGTACTTATTCTATCAGTCTCTATTGCTGAACTGCTAATGTTACGGGGCAGTAAACACACCAACATCAGTTGTCAAGTGATGGTTTGGTGGGGGAGGACAAACACAGACACACAAATATATACATACATACACACATACACACACACACACACACACATATATACATATATATATATATATATAATGGGCTTCTTTCCATTTCTGTTTACAAAATCCACTCACAAGGCCCGAGGCTATAGCAGAAGACACTTGCCCAAGGTGCTACACAGTGGGACCGAACCCATAACCATGTGGTTGGGAAGCAAGCTTCTTACCACACAGCCAATATATATATATATATATATATATATATATATATATATATATATATATATATATATATATATATATATATATATATATATATATATATATATAAATATATATATATATATATATATATATATATATATATATATATATATATATATATATATATATATATATATATATATATATATATACCGAAATAAGCAACAAGGATATCCAGAGGTAATGCAGTACGATCGTTTCATGCAACTCCATTTAATTGAACAATGCAATCATTACATCAATTTAAATGCATATAAATTGATGAAATGATTGCATCGTTCAATTAAATGGAGTTGCATGAAACGATCGTACTACATTACCTCTGGATATCCTCGTTGCTTATTTTGATTTTAATCACCTTATTTTGAAAGTTTATGGATAATACCGGACTAAATACTGGTGCCTCAACTTAAGTACCATATTCATCTGAATCTAAATTTTATATATATATATATATATATATATATATATATATATATATATTCATACATATATGAATATATATATAGATAGATAGATAGATAGATAGATAGATAGATAGATAGATAGATAGATGTTCGTACATATATGAGTGTGTCTGTTCTTTTTACAGTTTTTTTGAAGTTTTGACTATGTCGCCAACATTGAATTACGTAGCTGACAGTTCGAAGTTACTGTCAATCTTTTCCTTCTAGAAATATAATGAATAAATAATTCTACAGAGAAATACAAAGTGATTCTGCAATTTAATTTTGGAATTTGATTTTATATATTAGAAATATTTTATAAGTATTTATATAAACAAACACACATATACACACATACAGGTATACACATATATGCATATACACACACACACATACAAACATATACAAGCAGAGGGGAGGTAAGGACTAAAAAAAAACAATTACATACATACAGGCTCACATATATATACTCATACAATGATATACACACACACACACAAACATTCATATACATATACTTTTACATAGAAATAGTGTCACAGACATTCACACAGACGCAGAAACACACACACACACACACAAATACGTATACATGCACTCAGACATACACATGCATACATACGTACATATATACATATATACATACGTACATATATACATATATACATACGTACATATATACATACATATCTACATACATACGTACATATATACATACATATATATATACTTTCAAACACACACATACACTCACATACAAAGAGATACACATGTACACACACAAAATAAACATTAATTAAAGTAAATACGCCAGGCAAAGAATAACATCCTTTCACGCATAATTTCACACACACACACACACGTGCACACACACACACACACACACACACACACACTTATTCTTATATTCTTATTTATTCACAAACAACAACTGCAACAACAACACTACACCATCACCCTCACCACCACCACCACCACAATCATCATCACCACCACCACCACTACCATCACTCCGCCAACACCACTAAAACTATCGCCAACACCATCACGATTACAATCACCACTACCACCACCACCACCGCCTCCACCGCCATCGACACTAACAACAACAACATCATCACAAATTGATCAATTCACTCTTCTCAGTTCCTGTTCAACGACAACTACAACAACCACTAGAACACTACCACTACCACCGATAGCCACAACAACGACAACAGCAACATCGACAACAACAGTCGAAATATCAACTACCACCGCCACCACCACCACCACAACAACACTTACTCATCATCATCATAACCATCATCATCATCATCATCATCATCCCCATCATCATCCTCACCATCGTCATCATCATCACCATTATCATTACCTTCATCATCATCACCATCATCATCATGATTACTATCACAATGAACAGCAGTAGCTCCACCATAACCACCATCACAATTACCCTCGGCCATCATCGTCATCATCATTATCATCATCTTCATCATCATCATCATCATCACCATCATCATCATCGTCATCATCGTCATTATCAACATCATCCTCATCGTCATCATCATCATCATCATCATCGTCATCATCATCATCGTCATCATATGGTCAATACCACCTCCACTACCACAGTAACTATCACATTCACCACCACTACCACTACCACCACAGCAATAACTATTATCACACCACCACCACCACCACCACCACCCTGTTTTAATAGTAACACTAACAACGGCAGTACCACCACCACTAGTGGTATTGATGGTATGTGTGGTGGTAAATGTTATTGTTGTAGTGTTGTACTTAGTAAAGGCGGAGTCGGGTGGGGGGAGGGGGAGAGAGAGGGTGAAAGGCATCACCACCACTGCAAATATCCTACCGTGGCCGTCGCTGCCGCCGCCACCCTACCGACACCTTTGTTATCGACACCTTCACCGCCGCCACCACCACCACTTCTATCGCTGCCGTCGCCACCATTTCTCTGTTAACCAGGTTTTCCTCCCTCCCCCCCGCTGAGATCAAAAGTTTACAGTCAACAGCAGCAGCTACAGACTACAAACTGTGCCGCTATCGCCGCCGCCGCCGCCGCCGCCGCCTCTTCTGTTTATTTGCTCTGATACAAGAAAAGAATAGGAACGGAGGGGGAAAGAGAAGGAGGGAAAATGAAGAGAGAGAGACAGGGTGAAGAGAGAGGAGAGAGGGAGAAAGAAAGAGAGAGAGGAGAATAGAGAGAGAAAAGGGTGAAGAGGGAGGAGAGAGAGAGAGAACGAGAGTGAGAGGGAAGAGAATAAAAAGAGAGAGGGGAGAATAAAGAGAGAAAGAGGGTGAGGAGGGAGGAGAGAGAGAAAGAGAGGGAGAGGGAAAAGAATAAAGAGAGAGGGGAGAATAAAGAGAGAGAGAGAAAGATGAAGAGAGATAGATAAAGATGAAGAGAGAGAAGAAAGAGAAAGAAAGAGAGAGAAGGAGAAGAGAGTGAGAGAGGAGAATAAAGAAAGAGAGGAGGATAAAGAGGAAGAGAGGAGAATAAAGTACCAGAGAGAAAGAGAAAGTAAGAGAGTGAGAGAGAGGAGAACAGAGAGATGGAAGAATAGAGAGAGAGAGAGAGAGAGCGAGAGCAATAAAGAGATGGAGTGGTCGACATGCCGTTATCTTCATCATGGATTCTCCATCACATAAAATGTTGCATTTGATAATCGTTTCGTTCACCTGATGAAAGGGGGGGAAATAAACAAACAAAAAAAGAAACCACAACTCTTTCCACCTATTTCCTTCTTTATTTCTTTATTTCTTTCTTTGTTTATTTATTTATTTATTTATTGGCTTATTGTTTTGTTTGTATATTCTCTGTAGAAGTGTGAGCGGGGGAAAGAAACGTTGGCCTCCATTTTCTCATGTGCCAAAAACATTCTGCTGGAATTTCATAGAAACTGCAGGAGTGGCTGTGTGGGTAAAGAAGTTGGTTTCCTAACCACGTGGTTCCAGGTTCAGTCCCACTGCATGGCACCTTGGGCAAGAGTCTTCTACCACACCCTCTCAGGCCATCCGAAGCCTTGTGAGTGGATTTGGTAGACGGAAACTGATAGAAGCCTGTCCACTGTATGTGGGAGAGTCTGTATGTGTTTGTGAGTGATTGAGTGTGTGTGAGTGTGTGTGTGTCTTTGTGTCTTTGTGCCTGCCTTTGTCCCCCACCTTTGCTTGACAACTGGTGTGTGCGTGTCTACATTCCTTTAACTTAGCAGTTCAGCAAAAGGGACTCATAGAATAAGTACCAACATTAAAAAATAATAAGTCCTTGGATTGATTCTTTGAACTAAAACTCTACAAGGCGGTGCCCCAGCATGGTCGCAGTCTAATGACTGAAACAAGTAAGAGTAGAGACACTGAATTAAACATCCATGAAGGAAGGATAGGAACATATTAGATTTATAAGCCCTAAAATTCACTCCATAATCACCCACGGGCATATGGCGTAGTGGTTAAGAGCATGGGCTACTAACCCCAAGATTCTGAGTTTGATTCCAGGCAGTAACCTTAAAAATAATAACATCAAAAAATACTTTAGGAATGAGAACCCAGGTTCGAAATTTCCCCAAGCCACCTGATGAAGGCTGGAGGGTATATCAGCCGAAATGTTGTGTTAACAACAAACAAGATGAAGATTCCTCACCTCATAAATATAGAACTGTATCCATCAAGGTGTTGTATTTTGAATTTCAATTGATATTTTTCACATTTTCATTTTAAATCCAGTGGCACTTGGGCTCTGAATGCCTCTCATCATGACCAAAACAGTTTCTAAACAATTTTTTGAGCATAAAACATCTCAGGTGACAAAAGATGTCTCAAATAACGAACACACAAACTAGCAAACAACAGTTGTATCAGCAGAAGAGCAACAGTCGATGTCTAGCCTTCCGTCAGTGACCAGCCCAGCTCAAATTCACCGCGGTTTCTTTTGAATTTCCTATGGCAAGAATAATTTCAGTTTATGAACATTTTTGGATAACGAATGGCCTTCAGGAATGAATTAAATTTGTAAAGCAAGGTTTGACTGTATGGTTTTTTTTTCACAGGGTAATCAGCAACATCATACACCTTGTGACAGTGTTCTCCATCAGTGCTCTGCAACCAGTATGCTGCAGCACACTGGTGTGCCACAAGACGACGCTAGGTGTGCTGCAGTGTGCCACCGAATTTTGAAAAGAATATAAGTGTACCACAAGTGAAAAAAGGTTGCAGAGCACTATTCTACATCTCCATCATAATATTTTGGTATGATTTTTATGGCTGGATAAAGATATACATATGTGTATAGGCACAGGTGTGGCAGTGTAGTAAGAAACTTGCTTCCCAACCACATGGTTCAGAGTTCAGTCCCACTATGTGAAACGTTGGGCAAGTATTTTCTCCTATAGCCTTAGGCTGACCAAAGTCTTGTAAGTGGATTTGGTAGACAGAAATGGAAAGAAGCCTGTTATATATATATATATATATATATATATATATATATATATATATATATATATATATATATATATATATATAGTGAAGTATATTGCCACTTAAGTGTGGCTGACCCCTAGGGGTGGATGTTACTGTTGCTTTTAGCCCCAGGAGGACATCTCCTCCAGCTGGCTTATCGACACACTACTGTGTCCTGTTTGCCAAGGGAAGTTATCCCTCCCATCGTGATCTGTAGCACGAACGGACCCGGGTTTCAGGGTTATTTCCCTTCGTCAGCGTCCGATAGCCACTGAAACCCGGGGTCCGTTCGTGCTACAGATCACGATGGGAGGGATAACTTCCCTTGGCAAACAGGACACAGTAGTGTGTCGATAAGCCAGCTGGAGGAGATGTCCTCCTGGGGCTAAAAGCAACAGTAACATCCACCCCTAGGGGTCAGCCACACTTAAGTGGCAATATACTTCACTTTATCGTGCAGTTACTGTTAATACTTCATTTAGAGAATTAACATTGCTTGTTTTCACCTTTTCGATATCAGTGAAGAATTTCACTGGAAAAGTATACATAAGATTGCCAAGAATTTATCTCTCTCATCAAAGATCAGTGGCTATCGGACGCTGACGAAGGGAAATAACCCTGAAACCCGGGTCCGTTCGTGCTACAGATCACGATGGGAGGGATAACTACCCTTGGCAAACAGGACACAGATGTCCTCCTGGGGCTAAAAGCAACAGTAACATCCACCCCTAGGGGTCAGCCACACTTAAGTGGCAATATACTTCACTTTATCGTGCAGTTATTGTTAATACTTCATTTAGTGAATTAACATTGCTTATATATATATATATATATATATATATATATATATATATATATATATATATATATATATATATATATATATATATGTATATATATATATATATATAGGAATGGAATTTCAACCATGTTTCGTGGTCTGCTACCACAACAGCTTCTTTATAGGATCCAGTTAGCTCAAGACATCATCAGGAGGAACCACGTCCGGTTTCGGCCACTACTCCTCTACCGTTTTGACGTGGCGGGGCCCCTCATTTCGGAGGTGTCTTCAGCTCTGGTGTTGGGTGCATGTCTTCTTTCACTGTTTGTGACTGTTCTAATTCAACTGTGGAATGTCCCTCGCTATGGTTATTTTCCAGGAGGTTCTAGCCACACGTCTTACGGTTCATCAACCCGCGTTGTTGAATTACTTTTTTCTGACATACCTTCCCTTGGTGGATTAGGATCCAGTTAGCTCAAGACATCATCAGGAGGAACCACGTCCGGTTTCGGCCCCTACTCCTCTACCGTTTTGACGTGGCGGCCCCCCCCCTTTCGGAGGTGTCTTCAGCTCTGGTGTTGGGTGCATGTCTTCTTCTATTCCCTGGCCTCTTCGATGCAGCATCAATGAGTGTCAGCGTCCAACTGATTGTCATGTCAAATTCCCCTTTTTATACTTGCTGCTAGGCTCCAGCAGGCTGCCCCAGCAAGTTGTCACCTGACACTGTCTAAATTACCCGCTGCTAGGGTCCAGTAGGCAGCCCCAGCAAGTTGTCACATGACACTGTCTAAACTTCCCGCTGCTAGGCTCCAGCAAGTAGCCCCAGCAAGTTGTCACATGACACTGTCTAAACTTTAACTGACAATGGAGGGCGCGAAGCCACTTCAGTGTCAGCCTGTCTCACCTAGGCATGTTATGACTTTCAAGCCATATTTGGTCTTCCCGCTTCAAATATACATATTTTTTTTTTTGGATCTTTTTTAAAACGGGGGCCACATTTTTCATTAATGTTTTACGTAGTGTTTTTGGTACCGAAAGACTTTCAAACTTCGTATACTTATCTATTTTGTGTTATAAAACAGAAAAATATTTTTGTATTCGAATTTATTTCATGTAAAAAATTGTCTTATTTCGATAATTTCAACCAATCACTGACAAGTATTCAGTTGTTTACATTTACTCCTTTGGCTGATTAAGCGATGTAAAGCGTATTTAATCTCCATACCTTCGTTTTATTTGCTTTTTTCATTTTAAATTTGCTTTAACCCTAACCCTAACCCTAACCCTAGGGTTAGGGTTAGGGTTAGGGTTAGGGTTAATTGTTTCAGAATCGTTTGTTTATGTAGTCGGCACCTAATGTATATCGGCTGAATGGACGTCAGTGATTGGTTCAAATTACAGAAATATGACAAATTTAACATGGAATAACTTAGGGATTTCTTTTTTTTTTAAGAAGACTAAGAGAAAAAGATGTTTTATATGACACATTCTACCAGTGTTCCGAGTTTCAAAGTGTTTCGTTAATGAAAAATGGGGCCCCCGTTTTAAAAAAGATCCTTTTTTTTATTACATATATATATGTGTGTGTGTGTGTGTGTGTATGTATATGTATGTATTTGTGTGCTTGTATATGTGCTTGTTCCCCCTCCATTGCTTGACAACCAATGTTGG